>NC_057808.1:306090742-306244089 GCF_018294505.1 Triticum aestivum | reverse complement strand
TGTTCATCCCAGAGGTAGCATCGATCGGCTTCAGTTAGCAGCAGTAGCGAAGGAATCGGTTGATCGGTTTCAGTTAACAGCCATCGATCGATCGCTCGGGTTCATTAACGCGTAGCCTGCAGTGCAATCGCTCGGGTTCAGTTAGAGCCCAACGCCTCGCTCGGGTTCGGTTAGAGCCAACGCCTCGCACACACGCGCGTACGTGTACGAGAGAAACGCGCATCGCTCGGCCCCCGACCTCCCACCGTAACCGGGAACTCCCCGAAATTTTCCTCGCCCTCGCTTCTACCACGGTTTTTTCCGTCATGGACGGCCCAAAGAATGTCATGCAGCTGCGTCTCCGGCCCGCCCAGGACGAAAAGCCCATTTTCTGTCATGATTTTTTGTCATAGAAGTAGGAGCCCACCACATCTATGATGATACCGGGTTTTGTCACAATTATCGTCATAGAAGTGTCATATGTATGACAGAAAAAAAATTCGTTCGGCCCAAAATGTCACGGATGTGTCTTTTTTTGTAGTGAGAGGACCAGAACCACTATTAATAGGACTAGCCACCATGGTAGGAGGCATCTGATCCTTAGCCGATCCTCAGCCACACACCAAGCACAAGAACACCTCAACCTCAGGAGGCTATTCTTCCCCTTGTAACTGTTCATCCATAGCCCAAGAGGCAATCCACCACCACCACACTAGAGTAGGGTATTACACCACAACGGTGGCTCGAGCCAGTATAAATCTTGTGTCCTTTGTGTTCTGTGTTCATCGAGTTAGCCCTTGAGATCTTAGCGAGGCTAGGACGTGGATCGGTAGGGGAGATCTTCGTGCGCACCCCAGTGTTCGAACCTTGAGGGTTTTGCCGGAACCCGTGATCCGACATTTGGCGCGCCGGGTAGGGGTGCGCCGCAGCTTTCCTTTCGTCGATCTACGCTCCGACGCTGCCGCGCTCCGCCCTCATGGCAGGCGTCCCGCTCCCGGCTCTGACGGCTGATGCCGACGACGGGGCCAGGGGGCTCCGAGCCCTGGCCCCCGCCCTGCGGCAGGTGCAGTGGCCGCCCAAGTTCAAGCCGGAGATGCCGCCGCGCTACGACGGCGCGGCGGATCCGTCAGCTTTCCTGCTGGCATACGAGGAGGCCATCCTCGAGGCCGGGGGCGACGACAAGGTCATGGCCAACTGGCTTCCCATGGCCCTCACTGGCGTGCCGCGCACCTGGCTGCTCAACCTCCCCGGATCTACAGTGGCATCTTGGGAGGAGCTGCGCGACCTCTTCACCGCGCGCTACGCGGCACCGGCGCACCACGTGGTCGCGGCCCTACTAGGTGGCTCTCAAGCACCGCCTTTAGATCGCCATATCAAGCCATTCCTTCGCCAGATCGGCGCCGCTTCCAAGCGCTCGGGGGCTCCGCCGGGCTGGGCTGTGCCCGAGGCCGACCTCACCTTCGACTCAGAAGACCACCCCGTCACCACCGCCGGCTCGGGTATGCTCCTGATGCTTTGCACGCCCACCATTTGCAACATGGCTGTCACCAAGACCCTCATCGACGGCGGCGCCAGACTAAACATGCTCTCCATGGAGGCCTTCAGCCTTCTTCACGTACCGCTCGAGCGGCTCAGCCTCAGCAAGCCTTTCTCAGGAGTTGGCGGCGGCACCGCCCACTCCCTGGGGCAGATCCGCCTCCCTGTCACCTTCGGCACACGCGACAACTACCGCACCTAGCTGGTCAACTTCGACATCGCCCGCATCGGCCTCCCTTACAACGCCATCCTCGGGTACCCAGCTCTGGCCCAGTTCATGGCAGCGACCCATCCGGCCTACAACCTCATGAAGATGCCTGGAAGCAAGGGCATCCTCACCATCAAGGGGGACGCCAAGGAGGCCCTGGCGGCGCTCAAGCTTGCCCTCAAGACCGCCACGGCGGCACAGCCCGCCGGCGCGGGCACCTCCGAGGCAGAGGGAGCCGCACCAACCAAGAAGAAGCAGTTGTTCACCCAAGACAAGGCAGAAACCAAGCAGGTGCCGGTCGATGAGGACGGGTCCTCAGGAGCCACCTTTACCATAGGTGCCGACCTCGACCCAAGCCAAGAGGAAGCATTGGTGAAGTTCTGGCGCGCAAACAAGGAGATATTCGCATGGGAACCCAAGCAGCTGGTGGGGGTCCCGAGAGAGGTGATTCAGCATCACTTAAGGATATGCCCCAATGTACGCCCTGTGAAGCAGCGGGCGAGACGACAGTCCATGGAGAAGTAGGCCTTCATAGTCCAAGAAACCCGCAAGCTGGAGGCGGCGGGTGCCATTCGCGAGGTTCGGTACCCCGAGTGGCTGTCAAACCCTATCGTTGTGCCAAAGAAAGGCGGGAAGGAGCGAATGTGCGTCGACTTGACCAGCCTCAACAAGGCCTGCCCACAAGATCCGTTCCCGCTTCCACGCATCGACCAGATTGTCGACTCCACCGCCGAGTGCGACCTGCTGTGCCTCCTGGATGCGTTCTTAGGGTATCACCAGATCAAGATGGCGGTAGAAGACGTAGAGAAGACAACCTTCCTGACCCCGTGTGGGGTGTACTGCTACACCTGCATGCCTTTCGGACTGCGCAACGCGGGCGCGACCTTTTAGCGGTTGATGCACATCGCCTTAGGGCGGCAGCTCAGGAGAAATGCGGAGGCCTACGTCAATGACATTGTGGTGAAGTCTCGCGAGGCGAGAACCTTGATCCAAGATCTGGAGGAGACTTTCGCGAGCCTACACCAGGTGAACTTGCGACTTAACCCGGAGAAGTGCGTGTTTGGTGTCCCTTCCGGCAAGCTACTGGGTTTCCTCGTATCCCACAGGGGAATCGAGGCGAACCCAGAAAAGATCAAGGCCATTGAAGGCATGAGCCCACCGTAGACCCTCTAGGAAATGTAGAAGCTGGTCGGTCGGGTAACTGCATTGGGGCGCTTCATCTCCAAGCTGGGAGAGTGCGTCCTGCCCTTCTTCAAGCTAATGAAGAAGAAGGGCCCGTTCGAGTGGACCCTGGAGGCCGACCGAGCTTTTCAAGACCTCAAGAGATACCTGACCAGCCCTCCAGTGATGGTGGCGCCATGACCTCTCGAGCCCCTAGTGCTTTATCTTGTCGCCACCCCATACTCCGCAAGCGCGGCTCTGGTGGCGGTTCAGGAAGAGTGCCAAGCCAAAGGCGCGTCGCGCCAAGCTACGCCGCCAGCCGAGATGACGCAAGATCAGGAAGGCGCCGCAAGAGCCGTAGCAGCATCAACAGAAGACCAAGCTCGGCAGGACGATGCCGCCGAGATCCCGACAAGCGATCAAGCGTCGGGAGTTCCACTACCTTAGGAGACGCCCCAACTTTCGCAAGACACGAGCCTCACCAGCGCGCCAGCTCTCGTCGAGCACCCGGTGTATTTCATCAGCACAGTGTTGTGGGACGCAAGGGCACGACATCCCATGCCTCAGAAGCTCTTACTCGTGCTCTTGGTGGCCTCGTGTAAGTTGCAGCACTACTTCCAGGGCCACCACATCAAGGTCGTCTCAGCCTACCCATTGGAGAGAGTGCTCAGGAGCCCCAACTCAGCTGGAAGGGTCGCTGAGTGGAACATCGAGTTGCAGGCATTCCAGTTGGAGTTCAACACTACCAGGGTCATCAAGGGAGCCGCACTCGTTGATTTCGTGGCAGAATGGGCGGATGCCCCGACGCTCGAAGTAGGCATGGACCGGTCCACCTCGCCGGGAAGTGAGGCGCCTGACGGCTGGGCCATGTATTTCGATGGCGCCTTCGCGCACCAGGGCGCGGGGGATGGAGCAGTACTCATCTCGCCCACTCAAGACAAGCTCTACTATGCCGTGCAGCTCTGCTTTCAGCAAGGCGAGAAGGTCTCCAACAACATCGCAGAATACAAAGGCCTCATAGCTGGCCTGAAGGCTGCGGCAGCTCTGGGGGTGAAGCGCCTCACCGTTAGGGGCGACTCGCAGCCCCTCGTCAACTTCTCCAACAAGGTATACGAGCCGAAGGATGAGCACATGGAGGCATACCTCGCGGAGGTGCGCAAGATGGACAAGCAGTTCCTGGGCCTGGAGTTGCAACACGTGCCCCGTGGCTCCAACAAGGAAGCTGACAACATCGCCAGGAGGGCATCCAAGCGGCAGCGCCAAGAGCCTGGCGTCTTCGAGGAGTGGCTCTTCAAGCCATCAGCGACACCACCACTTTCAAGAACAGCTCAGCCTCGGGAGGAACTCCCGCAGCCGCCTGCCACAGGAGCCCCAGCCTGTGGCCCGACTTCGGGAGTGCGCCTACTCTTGGCGCTCGAGCATCGGGAGGGATGCTGGACCAAGGTATTCAAAGAATGCCTGATGCAAGGGGCGTTGCCGGAGAAGGAGGAGGACGCGGAGCGCGTGGCCCGGCAAGCCACGGCATACTGCATTCGGGACGGTGAGTTATACAGGAAGCGGCGAAATGATGTTTCACTGCATTGCATCTCCAGAGACCAGGGGAAGGAGTTGCTATCTGACATACATGGTGGGGACTGCGGGCACCACTCGTCATCACGGACCCTCGTCGACAAGGCATTCTGCAGCGGATTCTACTGGCCCACTACGCTCAACGACGCAACCGAGCTGGTGAAGTCCTGTGGAGCCTGCCAGTTCCACGCCAAGCAGATCCATCAGCCAGCTCAGGGCCTCCAGACCATCTCACTCACATGGTCATTCGCGGTCTGGGGGCTGGATATCTTGGGCCCGTTGCCTCGAGCGCCTGGGGGATACCGCTACCTCTACGTCGTCATTGACAAGTTCACCAAGTAGGCGGAGGCGGAAGCCGTCCGCACCATCCCGGCTGGCTCCACGGTCAACTTCATCAAGGGTCTCGTGAGCCGTTTCGGGGTCCCCAACCACATTATCACTGATAACGGCTCGCAGTTCACTAGTAATCTCCTCAAAACATACTGTGCTAACCTTGGAACGCAGATCTGCTATGCTTCGGTGGCGCACCCCAGGAGCAATGGTCATGCCGAATGCGCCAACGCAGAGGTCCTGAGGGGCCTCAAGACCAGGACTTTCAAGAAGAAGCTAGAGGCCTGCGGCAGGGGCTGGTACGATGAGCTCTAGTCCATGCCGTGGTCCATCCACACCACTGCCACCAAGCCAACGGGCGAGACCCCGTTCTTCCTCGTCTACGGAGCAGAAGCGGTCCTCCCTCACGAGGTCAAGCATCGCTCCGCACGGGTCCTGGCGTTTGATGAAACACAACAGGACGCCACGCGGGGGATGGACCCCATGCTGGGGGAGGAACGCCGCCACGAAGCCGCACTGTGGGCGGCAAGGTATCAGCAGGCGCTGCGGCGATACCACTGCCGCAACATCCGCTCCAGGACGCTCGAGGCGGGTGACCTCGTCCTGAGGCGGGTCCTCTCCAAGGAAGGGCTGCATAAGCTCTCACCCATGTGGGAGGGCCTGCTCAAGGTCATCCATGTCTCCAGTCCTGGTGCCGCGCGCCTGGAGACACAGGACGGGGTACCCATCCAGAATGCCTAGAACATCCAGCACCTCCGGAAGTTCTACCCATGAAGAAAGGCCTAGTGCATGTGAAGCAGGCCCAGTGCCTGTGAAGATCGCCACCCGTGACACTCTCACGTAATAATGAGTGGGGCTGTACATGCCCCCGAGTCTTAGGAGTGCCGCCCTCGGGCCTCGGGGGCTCCCTCCCACGTCCTAGTGGCAGCACTTAGCTCCGCGCTGGTGAGAAGACTTGAAGACTAGACTAGGTGCCGGACGCGGCTTTTCATTTGCTTTCCGTAGTTAGTTCGCCTCCTTTCAATTGAAGTTTGCTTCTGGTGTTCCTTGCTGATTTGGTTCCATCGCCTTTTTGCCGCTGTTTCCGACTCCAGTTTAACCTATTCTCTCTCTCTCTCGCATACCTCGCGAGGGGACTAGGCAGGTGCCCTCGCGAGCGTTTTTCCTTTTCTCTGCTTTCCGTCTGCTTTTCCGCGAGGCACCCTTATTCGAGCCCACAAGCTGGCGCATCTCTCCTAATCCGTACCCCTCGGGTACCACGATATGAAGCGCTGGGTCAAGGCTCGGGTGAACGATAAGCCTCCTAGCGAGCCTCCTAACGATTTTTTTGCAGTTCCTAAGCGCCCGCTGAGTCAAGGAGGTCCTGATAGGCACCAGGAAACAAGTGCCTCGTGAAGAGGAGGCTACCCCGAACGTTCCAAGCTAAGTTGTCTCTACACAAAACAATGCCACAGCATAGAAACGATAAGCATAACATAGTGATTGAGGAATCATGGTTCGATACACGCCCCTCCGGGGCCCATACTGGTTTCCTTTTTGATACAGGAAGGAAAGGAAGAACAAAACAAAAGCGGCGTCTGCCCCACAGTGGTTCACGGGGGCGGCCTCTTGGCGACGTCCTGAGCTCAGCCGGACCCCTCCTCGCGCTTCATGGATGCGCGGCGATGAGACAACCCGCTGCCACCTTCGAAGCGGGCGCGGCGGCATGGTGGCTGGTTGTAGCCACCTCTGCTGGAGTTGTCGCCAGGGGAAGAGCCGCCGTAGCTGGACGAGACGCGATCGGCACCAAGGGCGGGTTCACCCTCCTCCTCGTCCCGACCGTCGCCAAGGCCGAGCACCTCCTCACCGTCGTTCACCTCGGGGCAGCACCCGGCGCGGCGACCATCTTCCCCAAACACCCTCACATAGAGGGCCGCATCACCGTCGTACTTGAAATGGAGGGTGCACCGCCTGCCCAGGCCGCGCGCGCGAGCGAACGTCTGCCAACCATGGGCCAGAGCTATGTTGCCCGCGACAGAGACCTTGACTGCAACCCAAGAAGCCCTACTACAGCAACCATTCGCCGGGGCACCATGACCAAGGTTCTCACCAAGGTGGCGCACTGGAATCCCAACCTCGACTTCGATGCCGCACTAGAGAGCTTGCCGGAGGATGCGGACCTCGTGACGCTCGAGGAGCGTATCAAGCCCATCATCAGCCGCATCGACGGAATCCAGAGGGTGGAGGGCCAGCGCCGAGACTAGGCACCTCGTTTCTTATCGCCGCTACAGGTTCATGACCAAGACAATTTTCATCTTTAGTTAGAACCGCAGCAACAATTGATGTAATATAACTCTGCAGTACTTTTAGAAATGATGCATGTTATTTTCCTATTTGATCTCCCTTTGTATGTCCACCCTACGTTTAATCGGGTAGGCTTGCCTACGCGAAAACCAGGCCGCGGCGCCTTGTGGACGGATCCCCAATAGCCTGCCAGGTGTGCTTGCTGCCAGGCGAACCACCTCACCATTCTCAACGCGGCCGCCCGAACTGTCGAGCGGACTCGAGACAGAACGAGAGCGTTGCCAATTGCGGAAGGCTACCCTGCCGTTCTCGACGCAGCCGCTTGAACTGTTGAGCGGACTCGAAACAGAGCAAGGGCGTTGCCAATAGTGGAAGGGCCCCTTCGCGTGCAGGTTTTCCATACATAGGGCAGGATCTCCGAGGACGATAACCTTATATATATAGAAAGGAATTTCTCAAGGCTTTGCATGACTTAGCTTTTCTGTCGTTGCCCGGGCGTCCACCGCATCTGCAGAAGGCGCCGCCCGTCTAGTCGTCTCCTTCCTTGGGGTGACGACCACCACGAAGCCGCTGCTCCAGTCAGACCAGATTTCCACAACTACGCACCCTGCCTGGCGTGCCAAAGATGTCAGGGAAACGACACCTATGGAATCACTGGGATCCCTTCTACGGTTGGCGGGCACGGGGTTGTGCAAAGAGCGGGTCTGGCGGTCAGCAAAAGGATCGTTTACCCAGGTTCGGGCCGCGAGGATGCGTAATACCCTAGTCCTGCTTTGGTGTGTGTATTTGAGTGTTCTTGAGTTCTTGAGCTAGCTACGGTGCGTGTCTAGCCCAAAAAATCCGAATCCTTCTCCTGGACGCCTCGGGCCTCCTTTTATAGACAAAAGGGGTTGCCACAGTGGCACACAGGAGGTGAAAAGGTGTACAGTGTGCAAGCTTATCGCTTTGTCATTACGGGACAAGACGCATTAAATGCGCTCCCTTAGGTGTCTCGTTGCTTTATTGGGGGTGACGACAAGGCCCGTCCCGTCCGTCGCCGCTCCACCTTGCTCTGACACGCGCCCAGGCCAACGAGGCATGCAACGCCACGCAGGCTGGCAGGCTGCTGAGATGGCGCGGTGCTAGGATCTTCACGAAGATTTGCATGCCACCACGCAGGTGCTTGCTGAGTTGGCCCGGAAGCTGCACATTGCCACACATGTGCCTGCCCAGCTGGTTGGGCCAACAGCTGTATGGGAACGGCGGTGGAGTCTTGGCAGACGCGGGCCTGGTTGTGGCCTCGCAAGTGTCTTCGGCAAGGGTCTTGCCGGGGCCTCGGCAAGGGTCTTGCCGTAGCGTTGCGGTCGTCCCCGGCAAGGGTCCTTGCTGGAGGTCTCGTGGATTTCCTCGGCATGGGTCCTGCTGAGGATCGTCGTCTTATGGTCCTTATATGATCTTGTATGTTTATGATCTTCACAAAGATCTGCATGCAACCACGGAGGTGCTTCCCGAGCCTTGGTTCCAATGTTGTGTGTGGTGTTGGAGCCCTTGGCTCAAGGGTGGCGCGCTCCGCTGGCATCGGGCAAGTTGCCCCGGGAAGGCTCTTGCCGGGGCTGCAGAGGCCGCCCCGGCAAGGTCTTGCCAGGGGAGCCCACCTCGCCCTTCTGCTCTTTGTGTCTCTGGTCTTGGCGTTGCTTTGGTTGTCTTGCGCTCCGGCTTCCCTCCTCTGCCCTACCTAGTGTGGCCGTGGGCGCGGCTCTGACTGCCCGTGCACAAGTAAAGGGGTCAAAAGGAGAGCCCCTACTTTTGTACACCGACACATTGATAACCCATAGCCCATTTTTTGTCACTTTCCTATCGAGACTAGCCATTTGAGTATGGTCGGGCAACGTTACTTGTGCACATTAGTGATCATCATTTCCATTGCATATATACCATATCATCTTGGTATCCGCATCTTGGTATCATCTTATCATCACTAGTGTAATACTTTGTTCCGGCATACACAATTGCTATCTTGGTTCGGGAAGTTTTGCATAAGTGGCCAAAGGAATAGCTAAAAAGAGAAAGAGCCAAAAGCTTTGAAGCAAAAGAGATCAAAGAAGCTTGTAAGCAAGACCAATAGCATCATATCACATAGCACATAAAATTGTCATACTCGATCATCTTGGATCATATCACCGGACCATCATACATATATAGCATACTTGGGATATAAGTCATTGCATTTTTTATTTGTAGGTCGTGCATAAATCTCGTATCCGCCTATTGAGCAATCGTGCTAGCGTCTCTCTAGTGTTGTGCAACAAGAGCATTTTCCGTGGATTCCACATTTTGAGCTCATCCCTTGGTTGCATGATACGTCTCCAACGTATCTATAATTTTTGATTGTTCCATGCTATTATATTATCTGTTTTGGATGTTTAATGGGCTTTAATATGCTCTTTTATATTATTTTTGGGACTAGCCTATTAACCGAAGGCCCAGTGCCAGTTTCTGTTTTTTTGCCTGTTTTAGAGTTTTACAGAAAAGGAATACCAAACGTAGTCCAAACGAAACGAAACCTTCGCAATGATCTTTCTTGGACCAAAAGCAAACCAGAAGACTTGGAGATGAAGTCGGAGATGTAACAAGGCGGCCACGAGGCAGGAGGGCACACCCCCCACCCTCGTGGGCCCCTTGTAGCTCCACCGACGTACTTCTTTCGCCTATATATACTCTTATACCCTAGAAACATCGGGAGAGCCACGAAACCACTTTTCCACCGCCGCAACCTTCTGTACCTGTGAGAACCCATCTTGGGGCCTTTTCCGGCGATCTGCCGGAGGGGGAATCGATCACGGAGGGCTTCTATATCAACACCATTGCCTCTCCGATGAAGCGTGAGTAGTTGACCACAGACCTTCGGGTCTATAGTTATTAGATAGATGGCTTCTTCTCTCTCTTTGATTCTCAATACAAAGTTCTCCTCGATGTTCTTGGAGATCTATTCGATGTAATACTCTTTTGCGGTGTGTTTGCCGAGATCCAATGAATTGTGGATTTATGAACAAGATTATCTATGAATATTATTGGTTCTTCTCTGAATTCTTATATGCATGATTTGATATCTTTGCAAGTCTCTTCGAATTATCGGTTTAGTTTGGCCTACTAGATTGATGTTTCTTGAAATAGGAGAAGTGCTTAGCTTTGGGTTCAATCTTGCTTTGTCCTTTCCCAGTGACAGTAGGGGCAGCAAGGCACGTATTGTATTGTTGCCATCGAGGATAAATAGATGGGATTTATATCATATTGCTTGAGTTTATCCCTCTACATCATGTCATCTTGCTTAATGCGTTACTCCGTTCTTATGAACTTAATACTCTAGATGCATGCTGGATAGCGGTCGATGTGTGGAGTAATAGTAGTAGATGCAGAATCGTTTCAGTCTACTTGACACGGACGTGATGCCTATATTCATGATCATTGCCTTAGATAACTTCATAACTATGCGCTTTTCTATCAATTGCTCGGCGGTAATTTGTTCACCCACCGTAATACATGCTATCTTGAGAGAAGCCACTAGTGAAACCTATGGCCCCCGGGTCTCTTTCTTATTATATTACATCTCTTTTATTTACATCGCATCTCGTTTACTATTTTGCAATCTTTACTTTCCAATCTATACAACAAAAATACCAAAAATATTTACTTTACTATCTCTATTAGATCTCACTTTTGCGAGTGACCGTGAAGTGATTGACAACCCCTTTATAGCGTTGGTTGCAAGGTTCTTGATTGTTTGTGCAGGTACTAGGTGACTTGTGCATTGTCTCCTACTGGATTGATACCTTAGTTCTCAAAACTGAGGGAAATACTTACGCTACTTTGTTGCATCACCCTTTCCTCTTCAAGGGAAAACCAACGCATGCTCAAGAGGTAGCATTGCACGACCCCATCTATGCATCCGTGCGTGTGTTTCCGTGTGCCACATATTTCTTTGGTCTACTTGTTACACTTGTAAATTTGTGAATCTTCTCCAACATTATTGAATCTTGCTAACAATTTCATAAGATTTCGTGCCACCATCCTCACCAAGCTACTCCAAAAGACTTACTTGTGTAGGTGTGAGAATTGACAAGATCCGGTACCAATTGTGTTATTTCCTTCCTACATTATTGAGTGATCATTGATCTATATTCAACATCGGGTAATATACATTTGGTCTAGTTCTTTCCTTTCTTCCACTCACATTTTGCTTGAGATGATGGATAGGCCAAGTACTTCTTAGAATCCACTCTTCATCGAGCAAGTAGAGGACCCGAACAACTACGTTACCAAGAACCACCTCTTCGGTGTGCAACGAGCTTTGCATCAAGAGAATGAAGCGTTGAACGATCGCATCGACCTACTCACCACCGACTTACGACAATACGAGCTACGTACAAGAGACTACCTCGACCACAAGCTCTCCACACAAATGGAGGAGATCGACCAAAGGTTGTCTACTCAAAAGGCAGAGAACGATGCAAGGATGGAAGGGATTCGTGCCTTGTTGGTCAACCGTTCTTCTACGACTTCGTCATCATCAAGATGGCACCACTCAAGTTGACACTCTGTGGATTCTTCCTCTGAGGCAAGTCTACATCGAACTCGTTCGCATCGTTGCGAAGACCATGAAGATCATCAAGCTCCACAAAACCCATTTCATGGCAATGGTATACAAGGCCGCCTCCAGGAGCATGAAGGACTACGTCACCAAGATAATGATCAAATGGACCAAGAGCAAGCTCCACAACGCCAAGATCAACGATGCCATTTGACACCATTTGACAAAAGCAACAACGCCATAATGAACAAGCCCTTGAAGCCCAACGCGCTCTAAATGAAACAACCTAAGTCATCCGTGCACGCAACCGGGAACAAGATGAGGCCATCCGACGAGAGCGCCAAGAAGCCGCACACCCCGAGGAGTGCCAAGAGATGAGGAACCGTGCAAGAATTCTACGACCTCAACGACAAAACAATCACGAGGGGCAAGCGGTTCATGAATCTCCACCACGGCAGGAGCGACTTCACAATCACCCCGCACGCATCGAAGAACAACACTATGGCAAGCTCAAGTTCACCATGCCCAAGTTCTCCGGAAGCAACGATCCCGAAGATTACCTTTCATGGGCATAGAAGAAAATTTCCATGGCATCACTAGAGTTCCAAGACTATGTCCTCATTTGGTGGTAGCAAGTCGTTGAGTGACAAGAAGCAAAGGGTGAACCACCCATCACAACATGGAATCAAATGAAGGATGGCATGCAAGCGCACTTTGTACCCACGTACTATAGCTGCAACCTCTTCAATAAATTGGAACTACTCAAGCAAGGCACCAAGTCCGTTGAAGAGTATTACAAGGAAATGGAGATCACCATGATTCGAGCCAATGTCACAGAAGATGAGGAGCTAACCATGGCACGATTCCTGAATGGACTCAACCATCCTATCAAGAAGATTGCGGATTCCCAACCGTATTCGGACCTCCTCGAGCTAGTGCACCAAGCTACCAAGGCGGAGCGACAAGTGCAAGATGATTACAAATACGCCAAGTACTTTTCCAAGACCTACGGCTCATACACTCAAGCTTCAACGACTACAACGCCTTCTACCTTGATGAAACCTACGCCAAGCAATGGTGACAAGTCAAGTTACAAGACAACTTCAACATCTTCAAGTCATCCTCCTACTACAAGCAACTTCAAGCCGAGAGCTTCATCATGCACAACTCCAACGGATGTGACCATCAAGACAAGTTCCATCAAATGCTTCACATGTCAAGGCCGAGGCCACAAGACATTTGAGTGCCCCACACGGCGCACCATGATCGCCAACGACGACGGCACCTATGACACAATGAGTGAGGAAGAAATGGAATCCCTTGAGCACGTGGCCATGCGCCAGCGCATGAATGAAGATGAAGATAACCAAGTCTTTTGCAACAATGATTCGAGACCCGCTCTCTTGTGTCCAAGGTCTTGACACTTCAACATCAACAAGACAAAGACCAATGTTGCCACATCTTACACACCAAAGCGGGCATCAATGGACGTTCCGTGAAGGTCATCATCGACGGAGGAAGTTGCCACAATTTTGCAAGTGAAGAGCTATGTTACAAGCTAAAATTGGTCAAGATGAAGTATCCTTGTCCCTACAAGGTCCAATGGCTTAGCGACTCCGGCATCATTCAAGTGGAGCACACCGTTCAAGTCTCCTTCAAGATTGGCGCATACGAAGACACATTGGAATGTGATGTGGTTCCCATGTACGTTTGCCACCTCCTACTTGGATGACGTTGGCAATTCGACTGCGGTGTCATCCACAATGGGCGAACCAATCACTATAGCTTCAAGATGAAGGGCAAGGAGTACGTGCTATGACCCATGTCGCCAAGTCAAGTGATAGCCGACAAGCAAGCATCCACCCATCGTGGACAGAATAGTGAGAGAGTGAGCCATCAAAAAGAGAGTGAGCGACACAAGCCCAAATTGAGTGCCTCCACGATGAGCGACAAGAAAAACTTAGTGCTATTAGCTACCAAAAGAGAGATGAGAGAAGTGTGTGAGAGCCCAACTAGTGTTATGCACTATGTCCTAGTGTGCAAAGACGGAGTGGCAAGAACTAACACTTCTCACCATCTACCTTTAGTGTTGTCTAATCTATTGCAGGAAGTTGCGGACGTTTTTCCCGATGAGCTACCTTCGGGTCCTCCACTACGAGGCATCAAACGCCGCATCGACCTAATCCCCGACACACCTCTACCGAACAAGGCACCCTACCGCATCAACCCCGAAGAAACCAAGGAAATACAAAAGAAAGTACAACACCTCATTGACCATGGGCATGTACGTGAAAGCTTAAGTCCTTGTGATGTTCCGATTATTCTTGTGCCTAAGAGGGATGGTAGGTTTTGCATGTGTTCCGATTTCTGCATAAATGCTATCACCGTTCACTATAGGCATCCCATTCCACGCCATGACGATATGCTAGATGAGCTTAGCGGAGCCACAATTTTCTCCAAAATTGATCTTAAAAGTGGCTATTACCAAATCCGCATTCAAGAAGGTGATGAATGGAAAGCCGCTTTGAAAATCAAGTTTGGCTTGTATGAGTGGTTGGTCATGCCTATGGGCTTACCTGAGGCACCCGACACTTTTATGCGTGTGATGCATTATGTTCTTCAAAAATACATTGGCATATTTGTTGTGGTCTACTTTGACGATATAGTTGTGTTAGCAAAACTCTAGAAGATCATGTCACCCATCTTAGAGCTGTTTTGCAAACTCTTAGAAACGAGCAACTTTATGCTAATATGGAGAAATGCACATTTGGTGTTGACAAGCTTGTTTTCTTGGGCTTTGTTGTGTCTTCGAAGGGTGTTCATGTAGACGAAGCTAAAATTTATGCTATTAAAACTAGGCCACAACCAACCAACTTGCAACAAGTGTGTAGTTTCCTTGGCTTAGCTGGTTTCTATCGTATATTCATTAAGGACTTTAGCACTATTGCATCACCATTGCATGCCTTGAGTAAGAAGAATGCACCATTTGTTTTGGGATCATCCCAAGATACCGCATTTCATGAGCTTAAGAATTTTCTTACACATGATTCATTGCTTGCATTACCCAACTTTGATAAAACTTTTGAGGTACAATGCAATGCTAGCGGTAATGGCATAGGAGGTGTGTTGATGCAAGAGAAGCGTCCAATATCTTACTTTAGTGAGAAACCTTCCGGAGTGCAACTTAACTACCCAATGTTTGACAAAGAACTATATATGCTCTAATGAGAGTCTTGCATGCGTGGGAGCATTATCTTCGCCCTCGTGAATTTTTCATCCATACGGATCATGAGACGCTTAAATACTTTAAAGGTTAAACAAAATTGAATAAGCAACATGCCAAATGGAGTGAGTTCATTCAGTCATTTCCTTATGTTATCAAGTACTCCCTCCGTTCCTAAATATAAAACTTTGTAGAGATTCCACTATGAACCACATACGGATGTATATAGATGCATTTTAAGTGTAGATTCATTCATTTTGCTCCGTATGTAGTCCACCTAGTGGAATCTCTACAAAGACTTATATTTAGGAACAGAGGGAGTACATCAAAGGCAAGGAAAATGTTGTGGCGGACGCTTTATCCCGCAAATGTATGCTCGTAACTACACTTGAATCGAATATCATTGGATTTGAGCACATAAAAAACTTGTATACGCATGATCCTACTTTTGCTACTCCTTATGCCAAATGCTTGACGCATACATCTTGGGAGCGATATTATATCAAGGATGATTATCTAATGAGAGCTAACAAGCTTTGTATACCCGGGTCTTCTCTTCGTTTGTTACTTTTGCAAGAGGCTCATGGAGGAGGACTTATATGGGGCATTTCGGATGCGACAAGACATTTGCTACGCTGTCCAAGAACTACTTTTGGCCCAAGATATTTCACGATGTCCCCCGCTACACCAGCCGATGCTCTATATGTCCCAAAGCTAAGTCTAAAGCTCAATCCCATGGTTTATATATGCCACTTCCTATTCCGTATCACCCATGGGAAGATATTAGTATGGACTTTGTGCTTGGTTTTCCTAGAACTAGAAATGGAAAAGATTCGGTATTTGTTGTTGTGGACCGTTTCTCTAAGATGTCACATTTTATTCCATGCAACAAGATAGACGATGCTTCACATGTTGCCAATCTCTTTTTTAGAAAAATCTTGCGTCTACATGCAGTGCCAAAGACGATTGTCTCGGACCACGACGTCAAGTTCCTTAGCTACTTTTGGAAGACCCTATGCGCCAAGATCGGAATCAAGCTACTCTTCTCATCCGCATACCGTCCGCAAACCAGCGGCCAAACAAGGTCACGAATTGGACGCTCTCTACTCTCCTATGCGTGTTGATCAAGAAGAACATCAGGAGTGGGAGGAGTGCTTACCCATCACCGAGTATGCCTACAATCGAGAAAGATATTCGACTACTGGCAAGTGCCCCTTCGAGGTCGTCTATGATTTCAACCCTTTGCCCCCATTGGACATTCTACCGCTACCACTACAAGAGAGCATCAACATGGACGCGAGTGCACACGCGAGCTATCTCAAGAAGGTGCATGAAGATATAAGGCAAACAATCGAGCGTCAAGTATGTCGGATTCATGGCTCCGCAGACCCAAGAAAGGTTTGAACTCTGGGGCATGTGCGAAGAATTCAACCTGTCCAGCCCATCGACTCGTCGCCTCCACGACCTAGCTCGATGAACAAGGAACAAGATGGACTCGACAGTTTACCCAGGTTCGGACCACCTTGCGGTGTAAGACCCTACTCCTACTTTGTGGTGGATTTGCCTCACGAGGGGCTGAGGACGAACAAGTACAAGGGATGAACAACCTCGCGAGGTCTGCTCTGGTGAGGGAATGAGTCGAGAGGTTTGGATGGATCTCGATCCGGATCCCTCTCTTGGTGGTGGCTAACCTATACTTATAGTGGCCTCGGTCCTCTTCCCCCAAAACGTAGGCGGGAAGGGATCCCACAGTGGCCAATTTGAAAGGGGACAAGTAATACATCTTATCCTGACAAAAGGTGGTCTTCTCCTGCAAAGCTTCTGGTCGTGACGCCGCGGTGGGCTCGGCGATGACATCCATCCTGCCGTCCTGGCAGTCTTGGTCTTGTTGCACTGGAATGGAAACCTTTGCCAGATTCCTCTAGAACCCACGCCTGCGCTTGCTTCCTTAGCACCAAAGAGGAAACTATCTTCTCTGCGCCCGCTGGCGCCTGCCTAGCCTTGATCGTCATGGCTTGCGTTACCACAACCTCATGAGGTTGGGCACCTGCATAGGAATCTCCGCTCCTCGGGAGCAGCCTGGGGATGCCGCTCCCTCAGGAGGCCTTGGAGTCGTTCGCCTGGCGAGGCTTGGACCCTCGCGAGGGTCTTGTCTTGGTGGTCTTGCAGTGGGCCGTACCAGGCCATTGATTGAGCCATGCCATGGGCCGCAGGCAGGCAAGTCTGGGTACCCTGGTTCCCAGAACACCGACAGTAGCCCCCGGGCCAAGGCGCGCTCGGACTTGGCTTCGAGGTGAAGCCAAAGGCAAGGGTGAAGCGCCGCGGGCCTCGATCGCCTGCGGGCCAGGCTGATGCCTGGCACTTGATGGGACGTGGGTGTCTCCACTTCCCCACGCTACCTCGGCAACTGCCCGACTTGACAACTGCTTGGTGCATGCAGAAAGGCCATCATTGCCTGGGACGTGGGAGGTCGGCGGTTAGCCTTCCTCCAGCTATAAATGGGGAAAGGGGGCGGAGCCCCCAGCCCATCTCCATCGCCTTGTTGCTCCCTCCTTCTTCTGCTTCGCAGCGCCGCCGTCCTACCAAAGTATCCATGGCGCCAGTGAGGATGTTCTCCACCGCGGAGAAAGGAAAATCTCCCAAGGAGGGACCAGGCACACCGCCGCCCAAGAGGGGTCGCGGCCGTCCCCGCAAGCATGCCGCGACACCAGTGGTGGCTCCCCGAGGGCGTAGGCGCACCCCCTCAAAGGCTGGCACTGCCTCCGTCAGTCGTGGGGGCGCCCTCTCCCATGGCACGGGCTGTCGTGGCCGGTGTGGCCGCGGCCAAGGAGGGAGGCATGTGGCAACCATTCGGCCACTGCGCCCGCGACCCCATTCGGCCGATGCGTCCTCGGAGTTTGTTTGTGGGCGGAGAGGCCTGCAGGCGTCTGGTTCCAGCTCACGTGGTTCTTCATGGGCATGCTGCCGGCCTGGGGACCTGGCGGCCTGTGGCTGCAGGCCAATGGTTGCTGCAAGAGGGCCTCGTGGGTGGAGGTCGAGGTCACCCCCGCCGGCAACATGTTCCTGAACCGTGGGTGGCAGCCGTTCGCTCGCGCACGCGGCCTGCAGGGGAGGTGTACCCTCCACTTCAGGCACGACGGTGCCGCGACCCTCTACATCAGGGTCTTTGGGGAGGACGGCAGGTGCCTGGGGTGCTGCCCGGAGAGCGACAGCGATGACGACGACGTTCACCCCTCCGACGACGACGGCCAGAGGGGTGGTGGCTTCTCTGGCAGTGAACTTGCCCTTGGTGACGGTCGCGATGCCTTCAGCAGCGGCGGCTCCTCCTATGGGGAGAGCACGAGTGACAGCGACTACGACGAGCCACCACACCGCCGAGCTCGGACCGGGAGGGCGATGAGCCGCCGCGCCCTAGTGAAGCAGGAGGAGGACTCCGACTGAGCGCGGGCGTTGTTGGAGCCGGGGTGGTCGCGCGGCTGCTTTTGCTTCTATCTTTTTCCTGCATAAAAAAGTAGAAGGCCCTGTCGGGGCATGTAATGAACCATGGCGCTTGCGCCGTTATATTATCGTTTTTATATTGCATCCTGACATCTGTCTTGCCGCTAATTTACGGGTCCTTGCTGGTCGTGATTGGGATGACTTAGCTTAGTGTGGTTGCGATAGATTCTCGTGCCGCGAGAGCGTGCTTCTCCAGAGCTTGTACCTCGTGTGCGCCCTCGTCCCGGAGAGATCCTCAGGCCTCGGGAGGCACCCGGTGGCTGCAGGGTTAGGGGGCCCTGGAGGTGCTGTGACAAGCGCGAGCCCCTGAGCGTGGGTTGTTGGCACACCGTGTCGCGATGCCTGGAGGCACGGACTCAGGAGGGCGTCCATGCCCGTTGGCTCGTTTGAGGGCGTCACGCGGGGATTGAGACGCTAAAGGCTAGGACAACAAGGCTTTGGTGAGGCGTGTTCGCGGGCGGGCCCAAGCGTACACACCGTGCCCAGCTCCCACGCGCAAGACGCACGAGGAAGAGTGACGGGCAACTATCACTCTCCCTAAAACGAGACCTCAAAGAGCAAATGCTGCGAGGAGAAAAATTCCCAACCCTCTCAAATAAGGACGCGAGAACTTCAAATTTTCATTCCAAGAAGTGGCAAATCAGATACAGAAAGCAAGCAAAAAGAACAGCCGCGTCCGGCACCTATGCTAGTCTTCTGGTCTTCCCGCGAGCGCGGAGCATGGGGCTTCCACTAGGATGTGGGTGGGAGCCCCCGTGAGGCCCAGGGGCGGCACTCAGGAGACTCCGGGGCATGTACATCCCCACTCATTATTACGTGAGAGTTTCACGGGCGGAGACTTGAGAAGCACATGGCACTTGCTGGTCACGGATAGAACCTCCGAAGGTGCTGGATGTTCCAGGCATTCTGGATGGGGACTCCGTCCTGTGTCTCCAGGCGCGGCGCCAGGCCTGGAGACACGGGCGATCTTGGACGGGCCCTCCCACATAGGCGAGAGCTTGTGCATCCCCTCCCTGGAGAGCACCCATCTTAGGACCAGGTCACCCACCTCGAGGGTCCTGGAGCGGATGCTACGGCAGTGATACCGCCGCAGCACCTGCTGGTACCTCGCGGCACGGATCGCGGCTTGGCGGCGGCCCTCCTCCCCGAGCACGAGGTCCATCCCCCGCGAGGTGTCCTGGCGTGCCTCTTCAAACGCCAAGACCTGCGGGGAGCGATGTTTGACCTCATGAGGGAGGACCGCCTCAGCCCCGTTGACGAGGAAGAACGGGGTCTCGCAGGTGGGCTTAGCTGCGGTGGTGCGGATGGACCACATCATGGACTAAAGCTCATCGAGCCAACCCCTTCCGCGGGCCTCGAGTTTCTTCTTGAAGCTCCTCGCCTTGAGGCCCCTCAGGACCTCCACGTTGGCATGTTCGGCCTGGCCGTTACTCCGTGGGTGTGCCACCGAAGCGTAGCATATATGCGTTCCAAGGTTAGCACGATATGTTTTGAAGAGGTTGCTCGTGAACTGAGAGTTGTTGTTAGTGATTTTACGGTTGGGGATCTGAAGCGGCTCACGAGGCCCTTAATGAACTTGACGGGCGAGCCAGCTGGGATGGTGCGCACGGGCTCCACCTTCGCCCACTTGGTGAACTTGTCAATGGCGACGTAGAGGTAGCGGTAGCCCCCGACCGCTCGGGGAAACGGGCCTAGCATATCCAGCCCCCAGACCGCGAATGGCCATGAGAGCGGGATGGTCTGGAGTCCCTGAGCGGGCTGGTGGATCTGTTTTGCATGGAATTGACAGGCCTCACAGGATCTCACCAGTTCAATGGCATCGTTGAGCGCTGTGGGCCAATAAAACCGATGCGGAACGCCTTGCCCACGAGGGTGCGTGACGAAGAGTAGTGCCCACAATCCCCGCCATGGATGTCAACCAACAGCTCGCACCCTGCTCCTTGGAGATGCACCACAGCGAGATGTCGTTTGGGCGTCTTCAGTAGAGCTCATTGTCCTACAGGCAATAAGCGGTGGCCTGACGTGCCACGCGCTCAGCGTCTTCCTCCTTCTCCGGCAGGGTGCCTAAGAGTAGGTACGCCTTGAGCTCCTCAGTCCAGCATCCCTCCTGAGGTTCGAGCGCCAGGAGCAGGCGGGCTCCGGAGGTCGGGCCACATGCCGGGGCACCCGAGGAGGGGGCCAGGGCGGTTCCTCCCGAAGCGGCGCCGATCCTGCAGCGGGGGGGGGGGGGGCGCCGATGGCTTGAAGAACCATTCCTCGAAGACGCCAGGCTTCTGGGGTTCGCACCGGGACGCCCTCTTAGCAATGTTGTCCGCCTCCCTGTTCATGCCACACGGTTCGTGCTGCAATTCCAAGCCCAAGAATCATTTTTCAATTTTGCATACCTCTTCTAGGTATGCCTCCATGTGTTCGTCCTTGGGCTTGTATTCCTTGTTGGAGAAGTTGACGAGGAGCTGAGAATCACCCTTGATGGTGAGATGCCTGACCCCTAGAGCCGCCGTGGCCCTGAGGCTAGCGATCAAGCCCTCGTACTCCGCGATGTTGTTAGAGACCTTCTCGACATGCTGGAAGCAGAGTTGCACGGCGTAGTAGAGCTTGCCTGGGTCGGCGAGATGAGTACGGCTCCGGCCCCCGCACCCTGGTGCGCGAAAGCGCCATCGAAGTACATGACCCAGCCCATCGGGCGCTTCGTCTCCGGGCGTGAGGGAGCGGTCCTTGCCCGTCCCCCGTCAGGAGCGTCAGTCCATTCCGCCACAAACTTAGCAAGGATCGCGCCCTTGATGACCCTGGTGGTGCTGAACTCCAGCTGGAACGCTTGCAGCTCGATGTTCCATTCGGCAACCCTCCCCGCGGCATTGGGGATGCGGAGCACCTTCTCCAGGGGGTATGCGGAGACGAACTTGATGGTATGGCCTTGGAAGTAGTGTCACATTTTCCTGGAGGCGACGAGGAGCGCGAGTAGGAGCTTCTGCGACATGGGGTAGCGCACGCGCATCACGCAGCCCCGTGCTGACAAAGTACACAGGGTGCTCAACGAGGGAAGGGGTGTCGGCAGCGTCCAGCCCTGACTGAGACGTGGGGGCCTCAGGAGCCTCTCCATCTGATGGGGTAGTCGAGGCCTCAGGAGCGCCGTCCAGAGGTGGCGACGGTGCGACTGTAGACGGAGCGTTGCGCCGCGCACCTGTGCTTGCGTGCTCTTCCCGGACCGCCAAGAGGGCTGCGCTAGCCGAGTGGTGTGTGGCGGCCAGATAAAGCACCAGGGGCTCAAGAGGTCGAGGCGCCACCATCACCGAGGGCTGGTGAGATACCTCTTGAGGTCTTGAAAGGCAGCCTCGGCCTCCGGAGTCCACTCGAACGAGCCCTTGTTTTTATCAACTTGAAAAACGGAAGGGCGCGTTCGCCGAGCTTGGAGATGAAACACCCCAGCGAGGTCATGCAGCCCGCGAGTCTCTGCATCTCCTTGAGGGTTTGCGGCGGGCTCATCCTTTCTATTGCCTTGATCTTCTCCGGGTTAGCCTCGATCCCTTTGTGCGACACCAGGAAACCCAGCAACTTGCCGGACGAGACACCGAACACGCACTTCTCCGTATTGAGCCGCAGGTTCACCTTGCGGAGGTTGGCGGATGTTTCTTCCAGGTCTCCGATGAAGGTCTTTGCTTCATGCGACTTGACCACTATGTCGTCGACGTATGCCTCGGCATTCCTCCCGAGCTGTCGGCCCAGGGCGATGTGCATCAATCGCTGGAAAGTCGCGCCGGCGTTGTGCAGCCCGAACGGCATGCAGGTGTAGCAGTACACCCCACACGGGGAAAGGAAGGCTGTTTTCTCGACGTCCTGCACCGCCATCTTGATCTGGTGGTAGCCCGAGAAGGCGTCCAAGAAGCACAACAAGTCGCACTCGGCGGTGGAGTCAACAATTTGGTCGATGTGCGGAAGAGGGAAAGGGTCCTGAGGGTAAGCTTTCTTGAGGCTCGTGAAGTCGACACACATGCGCTCCTTTCCCCCTTTTTGGGAACGATGACCGGGTTGGCCAACCAATCTGGGTGTCGTACTTCCCGGATGACGCCGCCTTCTTGCAACTTGCGGACCTCCTGGATGATGAATGATTGCTTCTCCAGGGCTTGTCGCCGTGCCTTTTGCTTTACTGGGCGCGTGAGGGCACACCATCAAATGGTGCTCAATGACGTCTCGTGGAACGCCAACCAGGTCTGTTGCCTCCCATGCAAACACATCTTTGTTTGCACGGAGGAAACCGACTAGCACCTCTTCTTGATCTGGGGGGAGCCCGGCGCCTATGGTGAAGGTGGGGCCTAAGCCCCCGTCGTCGACTGGCACTTGCTTCGTCTCGGCCCAGTCCTGAGAGAACAGTTGCCTCTTCTTCGCAGGCGCGGCCTCCGGGATCTCCGGAGCGCTCTCCGCGTCTAGCTGCACGGCCGCCATGGCCTTGAAAGTGAGCCTAAGGGCCAAGAGTGCATCCTTGGTATCCCCCACCACAATGAGGATGCCGCTGCTCCCAGGCATCTTGATGACGTTGTAGCCGGGGTGTGTCGCTGCCATGAACTTGGCAAGCGATGTATACCCAAGGATGGCGTTGTACGGGAGGCCGATGCGGGCGACGTCGAAGTCGATGAGCTCGGTGCGGTAATTGCAGCGCGTGTCAAAGGTGACGGGGAGGCGAATCTGCCCCAGGGGAACGATGGAGCCGTCGACCACTCCGGAAAAGGGTCTGGTGGGGGCAAGCCGGTCGTAAGGCACCTGGAGCAGGTCAAAGGCTTCCACGGAGAGGACGTTGAGGCCAGCGCCGCCGTTGATGAGGGTCCTGGTAACCGCGACACTGCTGATGGTGGGCATGCAGAGCAAGGGGAGCACGCCGGCCCCGACCGTAGTCTCGGGGTGATCCCTGGAGTCGAAGATGATGTCGATCTCAGGCGCCGCCCAGCCTGGAGGAGCCCCCTGCTGCAGCTGGGCGGCCCCCACCTGTCAGAATAGCTGCTTGACGTGGCGGCCTGAGGCTGGCGCCTGCGATCCGAAGCGCGCGATGAGCTAATTGCGCAGCTCCTCCCAGGAGGCCACCGAGGACTCCGGTAGGTTAAGCATCTAGAAGCGCGGCATGACCACGAGTGTCGTGGGGAGCCAGTTCGCCATGGCCTTGTCGTCACCGTTCGCGGCCTCGATGCTCAGCTCGTCCAGGCGAAGGAACTCCGCGGGGTTCCATGTGCCGTCGTACCACGGAGGCAGCGTTGGCCTGAACTTCGGCGACCACCGCACCTGCCGCAGGGCGGGGGAAAAGGCCCGGTGGCTCACGACACCTCCGAGTGCACCCAGCGGCTCAGCGGGTGGGTCGGCGCCTGCCATGGGAAACACACAGCACGGGCGGAGCGTAGCCGATGGAGAGGCAGAGCTTCGACACGCCTCCTACATTAGCGCGCCAAATGTCGGATTCAGGGCACCGCAGACCCAAGAAAGGTTAGAACTCTGGGGCATGTGCGAAGAACTCAGCCTGTTCAACCAACCGACTCGTCACCTCGACGGCCTAGCTCGATGAACAAGGAAGAAGATGGACTCGGCAGTTTACCCAGGTTTGGGCCACCTTGCGGTCTAAGACCCTACTCCTGCTTTGTGGTGGATTTGCCTCACGAGGGGCTGAGGATGAACAAGTACAAGGGATGAACAACCTCGCGAGGTCTGCTCTGGTGAGGGAATGAGTCGAGAGGTTCGGATGGATCTCAATTCGGATCCCTCTCTTGGTGGTGGCTAACCTATACTATAGTGGCCTCGGTCCCCTTCCCTCAAAACGTAGGCGGGAAGGGATCCCACAGTGGCCAATTTGAAAGGGTACAAGTAGTACATCTTATCCTGACAAAAGGTGGTCTTCTCCTGCAAAGCTTCTGGTCATGACGCCGCAGCGGGCTCGGCGATGACATCCGTCCTGCCGTCCTGGTGGTCTTGGTCTTGTTGCACTGGAATGGAAACCTTTGCCTGATTCCTTGGGAACCCACGCCTGCGCTTGCCTCCTTAGCACCAAAGAGGAAACTGTCTTCTCTGCGCCCGCTGGCGCCCGCCTGGCCTTGATCGTCATGGCTTGCGTCACCGCAACCTCATGAGGTTGGGCACCTGCATAGGAATGTCCGCTCCTCAGGAGCAGCCTGGGGATGCCGCTCCCTCGGGTGGCCTTGGCGTCGTCCGCCTTGCGAGGCTTTGCCCCTCGGAAGGGTCTTGTCTTGGTGGTCTTGCAGATGGTCCATCCCAGGCCGTTGATGGAGCCACGCCATTGGCCGCAGGCAGGCAAGTCTGGGTACCCTGGTTCCCAGAACACCGACAAAGTACAACAACTCGCGACCAAGCTCAACATCAACAAGCAACCCTTGATATTCAACATTGAAGATCTTGTGTGGATACACCTTTGCAAGGACCGTTTCCCCAACGAACGAAAGTCCAAGCTACTAACTCAAGCCGACAAACCCTTCAAGGTGCTAGCACGCTACAACAACAATGCATACAAGATCGACATCCCACGCGACAAGTACAACATTAGTGACATCTTCAATGCCATGCACCCATCTCCCTTCCATGGTGATGAGGATTTTGATCCGTGGTCGGATCTTTTCCAAGGGGGGAGATGATGCGGAGCATCCTACTATCATCCCCATGGATCTACCTTCGTCTCCCACGACACCACATGGACCAACTAGAGCTCGAGCAAGGGTTATCGAAGCTAAGCTGAACTCGCTCCTCTTTGAACTCTAAGACATTCCACATATGAGGCATGGCTACTACCTCAAGCGGAGACCTTATGTGTGATTAGGTACTTAGAGGGAAGCCAAGGAGCAACTACATCCAATGGGCAAGATGGCAAGAACACCAAGTACAAGGATCAAGCGGAAGAGCTGCCAGAAAACTACAGCCACCAGACGTCCGGCACCTGTAACCCCAACCAGGCAAAGGCCCAGCCAGCAAAGGCTAAAGCGGCCGGACGACCGACAAGGACCGGACGTCCGACACGCTCCAGCTACCAGACGACCGGCCTACTCCGGAGTCTGAAGTCCACCGGACGACCGACGCACCGAACGTCCGACCTCCTCCGGACGTCCGACGCCACCTTCACAATACCAAAACGCAAGAAGTCCGGACTCTACCGGACGTCCGGACCTCCGCGAGCCACCGGACGACCGGTAAAGACAGGATGTCCGACGCTTGTTTGCACACAGCGACTAGGGCCGAGGCCCATGTACCCCTTCGCTCCCTTAGACTATATATACTCCAACTCCACCCTGTTTTAGGGTTAGCATTGTGATAGCTCATTTTGGAGATAGAGCTTTGCTCATCCACTTGTACCCCTACTCCATTGGAGACCGAGGCCTCCTAGAAGAAGATACCCCAAGTGAATTCGACCCTCTTGTGGGAAGATCCCCAGGCGGATTCAAGACCTCCTTCATGGAGATGAACTAGTTACCCTTGTATCCCTCTTTGTCGGATTTGGACCTTTGTTTCCCTCTTTGTGCACTTGGATCTAGCACATGTGTAATCGAATCTCGTTGATTTGAGTGTTTCCTCTTTTTATGCTCACCGTGTTCTTCGGAAATTTCCCTCCAAATTATGAAAGATCGGCCATTAGAATTCCACCCTACATCAGTACTTTATTTTGCTTAATAAAATGAGAAGGGATACGAGGCTTTTGCCTTACCGTGTACAGTGTTAAGTCATTTTTTCTTTGTAGAAATCCATATTCGGTGAGTGAAATTGATAATGAACTTGACGCTTACTTCAAACTACTTCCTCTGTTCTCAAATATATGTTTTTTAGACATAAATATAAGCATTTTAAACATTCCAATAAGTGACTACCTACGGAGTAAAATGAATAAATATATACTTTAAATATGTCTACGTACATCCGTATGTTGTAATCCATTTCAAATATCTAAAAAGACTTATATTTAAAAACGGAGGGAGTACATCGGTTATTAACTTTTAGCACAGTCATGTACATGCAATAATTTGGATACACCGAAAATATGCAGCTTTAAAATTTTCCTTCTCTTATTAATTTTGTTGTATCTTTGATCCTCCGATAGTATTGTCTTCCCTTCTCGTCTCTTAACTTTTTTTTGAAATAGTGAATTGTATTAACTAAGTAGAGAAAATATAGTTCGCACAATCACGCAAGGCCACGCTCAACACGCAGGTTGGCATTGTACCTTGCATAACCCCACCACGCAACTCTCTACACCTCTACTGGGCAAGACTATGAGCTAACTTATTGTCCCTTCTATCTACTTTGCAAACTTTAACTTTTCTTCCCCGAAAAAAAAGAAAACTAACTTCTCTGTTCCCTTTGATGTCTTGAAACTCATTTGCAATTGCTCCAACTTCCGATCTATCAATAGACGGAAGGATGATCACCTTTGTCACCAAGCTGCAATCCGTGATCCGTCCCCGACATTGCCTTCCGTAGTCCTTCTAGGAAAACCATGGCTTCCGCGCAGTCCGCTTCATTGCACCGCGGTATATAATCCCAAACTGATAAGATAATTCTATTGCATCGCGGTATATAATCCCAAACTGATGATAATTCTTCCATCACGGTCTCGTATCACAGCTCCCCAGGCTCCACTCCTACTTTCCTTCAAAAAAACTTCCATCAACATTGACCTTAGCCCATCCGAGCTCTGGCTTTAGCCATCCTTTTCCCCTTGTATTATCATGTTGTTCACAGTTGGTAATTTAACCGTCGGACTTTTCCCTTTTCGATCTATCTCAGATTGTGTTGTCTTCCCTTCTCGTCTCTCAACTGTGACTCAATGCCCATATTTATGGATTATTAGCATAATTGGTTTAATGCCAAATGTTGGCAACTGCCAAATATTGGCTAGAGATTGGTTGCTTGCTATTTGGCTAGAGATTGGTTGCTTGCCAATTTTCATTGCCAATCTCAGAAAAAGTTGCCAAATGTTGGCAACTTCTGATTTTGCCAAATGTTGGCTTGCCCTTTTCTCGCCCTCTCCCTCTCCCTCCCCATGGCTTCTAGTCCCAACTCTGTGGCTGCGCCTTCTCGCCGGGCTGGGGAGCGGCCGATGGTGTCCGGGCTCGGCATCTCCTCCTGCTCGGTGTCGTCGGGGGCTGCGGGCGGTCATGAGGTCTCGTCGGGGACGCGGCGCGTCGAGGGTTTGGGCGACGGTCCTGTGGCTGTGGGCGCGGGGACGAGCGGTCACCGGCAGGTGGCGCCCTGGGCTCCGGCACCGCCGTCCAAGAAGACCCTATGGAGGCGGCGCCATGACCGAGATCTGCAAGCCCAGCAGCAGCACCCCCGTCCTCCTTCGTCCTCCCCGCGCCGTGAGATGTCCCCGGACATGGATGGGCTCTGCTTCGGGTGCCTTCGTGAGGGCCACTTCCGGCATGACTGCACCAACCCAATCGTCTGCATCAGATGTGGCGAGGAGGGGCACAACACCAGGGGCTGCAAGCGGCCTCGCAGTCCTTCTTCAGAAGCGGAACTTCGGCGTAAAGCGGTGGCCATGGTGGCGCGGCGCATTTCTCGGGTGGCATCTTCTCCAAGCAGCTCGCTTCCGCCGCAGCCGCCACCGCCGACGGCCCCGGCGCAGGCTTGGCCGAGGCTTGGTGCGCAGCATCCTCCTCCCTCGGCCCCTCGGCTTCAGATGCAGATGGACTCGGCCATTGGGCCGTCGGAGCTGTGCGTCGTTCGTCATACTCCGGCCATGGATGACCTGGAGAGGCGCCTACAGCTAGCCATGGTGGTGTACGTGGGTGGAGCCCAGAGGGTGATGTCGCCGGAGTTCGTGATTGAAGCGATTCAGGACAAGGTGGGCGTTTTTCAGAGAGGATGTCGATGCCACCGGCCGGAGGACTTCCTCGTCGTCTTTGCGTGGGCGGAGGGCAGGAACAAGGTGAGCGCCATGCCTGTGATGGAGCATAGGGGAGTTCGGTTGTACTTTAGGCAGTGGATCCGGCAGGCCCAGGCTGTTCATGTGGCCATGCAGTTCAAGGTCAAGATTGTGATGGAGGGGATCCCACCCCATGCCTGGGAGCGGGAGGTGGCAGAGACTCTATTGGGGTCGGCGTGCCTAGTGGACATGATTGAGCCAGAGACGAGCTCCCGTTCGGACCTCTCGGTGTTCAGGCTGACTGCGTGGGCGGCGCACCCAGAAGAGATCCCGTCGCTGCGTTGTCTGGCCGTGCCGGAGCCGGTTTGAGGTCGCCGTTGATGGAGCCGACTCTTCTGCAATATAAAGTGCTGATTCACGTCGACGAGATTTCTGACTACACTGCCGCCGACGAGCCTCTGTTCTTGAGATCGTCCTCTAGAAGTGATCAGAGCGGGCTGCCTGATGAACCGGGTGCGTCGGACATGGGTGGAGGCAGAGGAGCCACCACAGTTCACAGAGATTGGCGCTTCGGAGTACGGGATGAGAGGGGAAGTGGCAGAGCCAGCGGTGGCCTTGTCCATGGCGGCGGCGCAGGAGCGGTGTCGACCGCCGTGGCGATGACCGGAGAAGGGCAGGAATGGAAGCTACCCCACATGCAGCTGACGCTTGAGGGCCCACTTTGCAGGTTTGGGACAGTGCATGACCGGATCTCCATCAGAACATCGGCTTTTGACCGTTTGACTGGACCGGAGTCGACGCGGCCAACGGTGCCGCCCAGGCAGGAACAGAGTTTGAATGATGGGGTGGGGCGCGCGGAACGGAATGGCACGGGCGGAACGCAGTGTGCAGCAATCATTGCGCCCGCCAGCCAGGCTATGACCGTTGTGCAGGTGGAGGCAGAACGCCCAACGAGGCCGGAGGGGGCAAACCCGGAAAAAGAGGGGGGCCAGGCAGTGGATGGATCAGCTAACAACGATAGGGAAGCAGCCTCGAGGACTGTGCGATCGGTGGGCGGATGTGAGACCCCCATCAGTGCGAATGTGGGGTCGAGGTGGCTGATCCAAAGGAGACGGTGCCATTGGGCGAGCGAGCGGATCCGGTGGGGCTCGTGGTGGACCCCAAGGGCAGTACAGCATCTGCCTTGGTGGACGCGCCGGCCAATCCTTTCACTGAGGGGAAGGATCAGGCATCGATGCAGGGGGGTCAGGACAAGCAAGGGTCAGGTTCGGTGGAGGAAAAGGACAACGCTGTGGATGTGGCCATTGCATGTGGGTCCGTGCAACAGGAGATGGGGGAGTCTGCGCTAGCGCAACCACCAATGAGCGCTGCATGCGTGGCCATGCAGGATGGGACGCCCCCATGCACGGGCAGCGAGCACGTAAACTCACATTTGGCGCTAGAAAACTCAGAGCTCCAAGCTTTGGTTCTGCATAACAGCACGGAGGAAACAGCGGGCATGTCAGCGCAGGAGGCAGTGGCATACAACAAGCTGAAGGGGTTCTGCTCCAACATCATCAAGAAGCTGGCGCCTCCATTGCTTAAGGAAGTGCAAGCAGCCAAGCTGAGGCCGGAAGCGACGCCTTTCACCCCCAAGCATACAGCACGGGCAACGAAGAAATCCACTACGAGCCGCACCAAGGACAGCCCGGCAGAGAATGTCCTGTTGCATGCACTTGGGTTGGTGCCGGAAGATATGGTGGTGGATGATGGGATGGTGCACGATCTGCAGGCTCTGTTCGATTCGCCATTGCGTGAGAAACACATACGGATCATCGCGGGGCTGTTTGGCAAGGTTGTGCCGGCAAGTACTGACGTGGAGGAGCGGAACACGGTGGTGCTGTGCTCGCATTAGCGTGCCAGCACGGGTGGTTGGTATATGTTCCTTGGATGGATATACACCCGCAGGTGTTGTGCTGGAATGTGAGGGGCCTCAACAATCCAGCCAAAAGGAAGGTCGTTCGGGAGTTTGTGGATACGGTTAAGGTGAACCTAGTTTGTTTCCAGGAAACAAAAATGGATGTAATGGACCATTATGTTGTAATGCAATGCTTGGGGCCATCGTTTGATGGTTTCGCGTATGTGCCAGCGGTGGATACTTGCGGTGGTATACTCTTGGCGTGCGATAGCTCGGTGCTACAGGTAGACAACATCATGCTCAATACTAGCTTTCTCACAGGCAGGGTGCATGCCAAGCTGGGGGACCCGTGGTGGATCACTGTGGTATATGGACCACAAGGTGATGAGAGGAAAACTCAGTTCTTGCATGACATTAAGGACTGGCGGGTGGGGTGCCCAGGGCCTTGGATGCTACTTGGTGATTTTAACATGATCATTAGGACCACGGACAAAAACAACTCCAATGTCAACAGAAGGATGATGGGTCGATTCCGAGACTTTGTGGACGATCATGAGCTAAAAGAGATGTACATGCATGGCAGGAGACAACGAGAGGGATACACCCACTTTGACTAAAATCGACAGGGTCTTCACGACCGTGGATTGGGAGTTGGATAACACTGAGTACCTCCTTCAGGCGCTATCTACAGGTGTCTCGGATCATGCGCCATTACTCCTCACTACTAGTGCCAGCTTTTGCACCAAGCGGCGTTTTCGGTTCGAGATGTTCTGGACCAAGCTTGAAGGGTTTGAGGATGCGGTCAAGGAAGCTTGGAAGTGTGATGAGGAGATTGTCGACCCGTACAAGAGGCTTGATGCCCTGCTAAGAAACACCGCGAGCTACTTGCAGGCTTGGGGCGAAAAAAGGGTGGGCAATGTCAAAATGCTGATGAGGGTGGCAAGTTGGGTGATACATAGGTTGGACATTGCACAAGAGGGGAGGATGCTGGAGAGTGGGGAGTTGTGGCTGCGTCGCAGCTTGAAACAGACCCTACTTGGCTTGGCCGCATTGGAGCGAACTATTGATCGTCAAAGATCTAGAATGAAGTGGTTGAGGGAGGGAGATGCCAACACCAAACTTTTCCAGGCTTTTGCTAATGGGCGACGAGCGAAGAACTTCATTACACACATCAAAAGAGAGGGAGTCATTTTTTCGGATCAGGAGCAAAAGGAAGAGGCCTTCTTCCAGGCTTATGAGCGGCTTATCGGGCAGGAAAAGGCTAGAGAGCATGCTTTGGATCTGCAGTTCCTGGGGATGCAGAGCCATGATCTTAGGGAGTTGGAGGAAATAATCACCGAGGAGGAAGTTTGGGTAGTCATAAAAGAGCTCCCCCCAGACCGCGCTCCAGGACCGGACGGGTACGTTGCGGCCTTCTACCAAAGAGCATGGCCAATCATCAAGAATGATGTAATGGCTGTTATGATGAAGCTTTATGTTGGAGATGGTAGAGGATTTGGGAAACTAAACAAAGCACATATTATTCTTATTCCCAAGAAGCCGGATGCTGAGGAAATTGGGGACTTTCGGCCTATCAGCTTGACTCATAGCATGCCCAAGCTGTTTGCCAAAGTTCTTGCTAACCGGCTCAGAAAGCAGATGCATTTGATCATCGAGGCCAATCAATCAGCTTTCATCAAGGGCAGGCACCTTCACGATAATTTCCTCCTCGTACGACAAGTAGCCAGGAAGATCCATGCAAGGAAGAGGGCCGGTGTGTTCCTGAAACTTGATATCTCACGAGCTTTTGACTCTTTGTCATGGCCCTTCCTCTTTGAGATCATGACTGCGAAAGGTTTTGGTTCGCGCTGGAAGACTTGGGTGGCAATCTTACTGCAATCTGCAACAACCAAGGTGATTGTCAACGGGGTGGCTGGGAAGAGCTTTGGGCACGCTTGTGGGTTGCGTCAGGGAGATCCTATCTCCCCGCTACTCTTCGTCATCGCTATGGATGCTCTCACGAAGCTTATACAAAGAGCTATGGAGGTCGGCGTGCTTAGCTCCTTCCATGGCATCACGGCCATGCAACGTATATCCATATACGCCGACGACGTGGCACTGTTCATTAAACCCACTGCCATGGACCTGAGCTTTGTGAAGGAGGCCTTGGATGCATTTGGGAAAGCATCGGGTCTTAGGGTGAACTACCGGAAATCTTCAGCCATTGTGATTAGGGGTGATATGGAGGACAGACAGAGGGTGGCCGCGTTGTTGCAGTGTGATCTTGCAGAGTTCCCGTGTAGGTACCTTGGCCTACAGCTGGCGGTTAAGAGCTTGACTCGTGCGGACTGGCAGCCCATGTTGGACAAAGTGAGACACTTTGTTCTAGCATGGCAAAGGGGGCTGATTCAACGACCTGGCCGGCTCATCCTGGTGCAATCCATTGTTTCTGCCAGGCCTGTACATCATTTGATGATCGCGGAGGCCCCGGCCTGGGTGCTTGAGGAGATAAATAAGTGGATGAGGTCTTTTTTTTGGGCTGGCAAGGATAAGGTAAATGGAGGGCAATGCCTTGTCGCGTGGGACAAGATCTGCCGGCCCAAGGATTATGGAGGGCTTGGGATCAAAAACTTGCAATATCAATCTCTAGCGCTCAGGGTCAGATGGGAATGGCTAAAGCGTACGGAGCCAAACAGGCCTTGGCAAGGATTGCCGATGATCGAGGACACGTTGGCAAGGGAGGTGTTTGACAGTTTCGTTCACATCACAGTTGGCAGGGGTGATAAGGTACTGTTTTGGCGAGACCGGTGGATTCACGGATTTGCGGTGGCAGACATAGCACCGCTCCTACTTGCAACAGTCCAAAAGAGGGTGATCAACAATAGAACGGTGCAACATGCGCTTCTCAATGATAGCTGAAGGGAGGTTTGTCAACCTGAGAACTCCTTCATGGCCCTAATGCAATGCATGCACTTATGTCACGCGGTGGCGACAGTACACAGAAATGAGGCCGAGCAAGATACATTCACCTGGACATGCTCTATCTCTAGGCAATACTCTGCCAAATCTGTTTATCGGAGCCTATATAATGGGTGGCCCAAGTCGCCTCTGGTGAAGTGTGTTTGGAGGAGCTGGGCACCTCTGAAATGTAAGCTCCTTATCTGGCTGGCAATGCAGTACAGGATTTGGACGTCGGACAGAAGGGCTAGGCATGGCCTACAGGATGCGAGTTCAGCTTGTTACATTTGCCTGCAGGACGAGGACAACGTGAATCACATCCTTTTGCAGTGCCCGTACGCCCGGAAGATGTGGTACAACACATGGGACACTCTACAGATTAACAGGCCACCTTCGACACCAACTGAGACTACCTTGGAGTGGTGGCTTTGAGCAAGGAAGAATTTTAACGGGCCGGAGAGGAGAGGTTTTGACACCACGATCACTGCGGTCCTCTGAGCTTTGTCGAAGCAAAGAAATGTGAGTGTTCAATGGGATGAAGAAAAAAAAACCAGCTCGAACTAGTCACATCGACGTTAATTGAGATAGCCGAGTGGAGGCAAGCGGCAGGCGGTGTTGGTGGGTTACAACGTTTTGTGAGGAGTTAGCCTAGGTGTTATTTGGTTGGTGTTGGGAATTTCGCGTGTGCCGTATGTTCGCATTCGAGCCACATGTCTTGTAATTATACTTTCTTCTTTTATAAAAATATGATACGCCTTTGGCGTACTATCGAAAAAAAATAAAAATATTGGTTTGGTAGCAAACCAATTATGCTCTATATCTCACAAATGGTCTACACATATATATAGATAACTTAGCCATGCAGTGTTGGAGTTTATATAGAGGCGAGAGGCTAAAAGGTTATGATTAAATTAACCATGAACATTCTTAGGTCTTTAGCACACTTAGCACTAGATCATGCATCTAAATGTATAGATGAACGAGCTAATTAAGCCCGGCTCCAGAAAACCTAAAAGAACTCCTTAATCACCACTTAATTCTCAGGTCCCCTTTGGGGACAACTAAACCTCGTCAAGAGCTTCCCCATGCACCCACCGTGTTCCCCAGCTTCCTCTGCTTCCCGCCGCACCACCGACGTGCCCCGCTGCCGCCGAGCGCCGGTCCAACGCCGCTGCCACCTTTGAGACCATGGTGCCCGGCGCCTCCGTTCCCATCATCGCGCGGTCTCTTCGTGCCCACACCCAGAGCCGCTGGCAGCCTCCTGCCCCGGATCGCCTGAACGACTCTGAGCAGCATCATGACGCCCTCGACGTTGAGGCTCCACCACCCCAGGCCGTTGCCACGGCGTGCCTCGCGGCGCGGCCCGTTCGTCCGGCTCGTCTCGATGGCTTCGAGCAGGTCGGACACGACGGACTTACTCGGCAGCGCCGCCGCAAAGGCAGTGGGGAGTGCGCTTGTGCCGCGAACAGCGCCAGCGCCGACACCGGCACCGAGGGTGATTGTCAGGTGCCGAGCGGGCTGGAGCGCGCCGGCGAGGAGGGAACGGCTGAGCAGCTTCACGACGGCCGACGTGCGCACGGCGCGCTCCATCTGTCTGGCGCTGCCGATGGCGGCCGGCGCGTCGGCGGTTGCCCGGCCGGGCGTCGTGGTGGTCCTCCCGAGGCGCTGTATCCTAGCGTGTGCACGAACCCATGGGTTCCAGTGCTGGCTCTGCTGGTCACCGGCTTCCTCTCCACCTGAACATAATCGAACAATACAAACAAAATTAATTAGTTGCGGTACGATCTAGGCACTGGCACATCCAAGATAGAAAACGTTGGGGTCTCTCTCTAGAGATTCGTGCATTTCTGGTGCTTAATGTTAAAATTTGGACCATATACTGAGATACCTGCTTGGTAGAATATACATAGTACCCATGCAAGCTAGACAGGCATATGTGCAACAATGTTGTTACCTTCTGCATTGGAGAGATCCTGGTACGCGCAGAACCGAGAGAAGATCTCGGCCAGTGTGGCACATTTCCTCTCCGCGGCGCCGGCGCCAACAGCTTCGTCCGGCGGCACGACGACTGCGTAGAAGAACCCCGGCAGCTCGAAGACGAAGACGCGGGCGTCAACACGCGCAACGAGTGCGTCCCTGGCGAGCATCCACTGGTGGTCTCCAACGGTGCAAGAGGCCATGGACACGGGGTGGCCCTCGACCCGGATCATGTGCACCGACAGTTCGCCGGAGCGGAACAGCTGCGAGCCCTCGAACCGGTCGCCACAGAGAACGAAGAGGCTCACCGGCGAGCCCTCGGCGGCGAGTAGCTGCGTGTCCCTGCCCATGCGGTACTCCTTGGTGCGCCCGACCCTCAGCGGCGGCCGGCTAGCATGCGCTCCTCCTCCTCCTCCCCGAGACGCCATCAGTTTGGCAATGCTGCTCGATAGTAAGTCATCAAACGCGCGCACGTTACAATCAGAAAACACAAGGAGTCGTGCATGCACGCACAATTTCGGCAGGTATAGCGGCACAGTGCCTAAGATGATTGAGCCGATCGATCGACGAGGTTATGATCCCTACAGTGCGTACTGTTCCGTCTAGATATTTTCAAATATTTCCCATCAACACATAATATATGCTACTGGTGACAGCGACAGGGAGAAATCGAAACACATTCTGATCACCCGTGGTTTGTTGTGACTAGTACTTGCACGATCAATTACGCGAGCCCTACACATACGCATAGGTTGCACTAGTAGTGTACTAACTAACTAGAAAGTAGTGTACTGCTTAGTTCTTACCACACACACAAGAAGTTCTCAGCTTCGGGCAAGTATTGCGACCTTCGAGATGCACGAGCAAAGCAGCGAGCTATAGGGAAGGGAGATACATGGGACTGCAAAAAAAACCTGACAGAGAGAGGGGAGAAGAAAGAAGAGAGGACGGATGTATGTGCGTATATGACTGAGAGGGAGAGAGTGCAAGCAGCCACACTTAAATAAGAGACCGGAACTATGCGCGCGCGCTCTCCAGTTTGTAGGGAGGGAGAGCAGAGCAGACCATGCGCGGGAGGAGGCCGGCCGAGGTCCGCGCGTACGTGGGCGGCGAGGCCATGCATGCATGCACGCGCCACGCACGCGGGAGGGGACACCTCGCGCCCGTCGAGCCCATGTGCCCTCGCCTCCGCGCCACCTCGCCCGGGACCCAGCCCCGGCATGGGCCCCGCGGGGTTACACGTGGCCCCCACAGCGCTACGTGGTTGTCGCCCGTCCACGCGTGGGCTGCGCTGGCCCCTTGCATGCCGCTCCTAGCCTCGTACGTGCAACCGCTCATAGCCTTCATAGTACAGCTCGCGCGCGAGGTGGGTTTGGGTCGACTTCCCACCGAGATTTTGAATGGAACCGGTCAGTCAATGTGGTCACTCCAACCGCGGGCCGGTTTACGTGTTTGTTTATGTTTATGTATATGTGGCACTTCTACATGGAAATGACCTTCGAAATCCAAATAAGTATGTAAGCATGTTTGCGGTGTAAATAAAGCATGTTGGTGGTTTAGCAGTTGCTGTATATATCAGACCGGAATCTATGAGATACGCATCTGGTCTATACATATAGGATCAATGTTCTATAACGTATCAGTCTCAACAGAAAATGTTCTGCACCGTACCTGCCAACTACCGCAGGTAGTTCATTCGTAATGCAGGACAGCCTTGAGGTGCATACGTCCACAGTAGACCGTGGCGATCCTAGTTATGCGCACGACCTTCCATGACTCTATAATTGCCGCGGGGTGTCCTTTTTTCTCCTAAAAAGGCGCAAATCTTAGCAGTAGTTCTATTTTTAGTTTCGAATCTTTGCGGTTAGTTCTGTTTTTAGTTTCGAGCACAAACATCGATATGCGCTGCACAGAAGTTGTCGAACCCCACACCTCTTGGCAAAGTTAACACTACAACACCCAAGTATCAACAAAAGCCTTGCGTTTACAAAGGTAAAACCGGTCATTTGCACCTACTAAAGGTGTCTAGCATGTGGGCTGTTGGTCACTTGGTCTCCATTTTGTGGCATCGAATGTCTGCATCATCACCCGCCTTTTGTACAGCTGCTTGTACCGCGCACAACGACATCAATAGCAGTGTTCCCTCGGTAACATAGATGCAACCAGTGGCGAATCTTGGATGAAAATGAAGGGCAATCTCTTCTTAGTGCAAGGGTTAGTGCAAGGGTTGGAATGGATAAACAACAGGCTAGACACTAGCCAGTGGGCTGTGATAGGCTAGGAACCAGTAGTAAATTTTCGTTTTTCAATTTTAGAGTGCAGGCTTGAGCCTGTTAAAGCATGCCCAGTAGAATCGCCACTAGATGCAACTCACTTAATTAACATTGACCGAGGCTAAGTTTGTCGCTGAGTTGTGTCGTGTTTCACTTATTTTCTAATGTATTGTAAAAAGAATTATGTATAAAAAGTAGGCAAAAGGGGGGGGGGTGTGAAACAAACACTAAAATAAGCAGGGAACAAACAAGATTATGAGAATTCACCGCAATGCCAAATACAACCATAAAACTAGAAATGTGGAGATTTAAAATTTCAAACTGACTACCAAAGGTGCACTATCGATAAAAACCAACATCGTCTCTTTTTAAGACAGCTAATCTGTATTATAGGACACATAGTAGAGAGGTTTTGAGGAGCATTTGCTTGCTTAAAATGAGAATGAGGTTAATGTTGATGATGAGATTGAACTGATCAGTGAGGTGAAAGGTGGGAATAGGTTAGAACACATTGATTACAGAGCTAGTCAAGAGTCTATTAAATCTTTTGAAACTAGGGTGGGAAAAATTCAAGGAAACAATTTGGTTGTGCAAGGAGAGAATGATGGAGAAGGCGTCCTCAGGAGATGTGACAGACTTAAAGATAAAAAAATGAGGTTGAGGGGCTTGCCAAGGAAAGGGCAACTCCTAAGGATAATTATGGTAATCCCCTTGATCCTTCCTCTGACCCTCACCTAATGCTTCCTTTTTACATTTGACTTCTCGGGTTGGTTTTGATCTTAGGTGTTCTATTGATATGATTGATCATAACTTGGAAATTATTAGAAAAATGGAACAAGCTAGGAAAGATTTATTTCATGAGGATGTCATTAACCAAGCTAGTGATCATACCCTTTGTTCACCAGGTTCCTTTTACACTGGTGATGCTGCTGCTCTTGATGAGCATTGTTGTGATAGATTGTTTAGATGCTAAATTGGAATAGGACTACTTTGACCAATTGAAAAGTGTCTTCTCCAGTATGAACAAAAAGAAGAGCGGCTCCCATCACTTGGTTGTGTGAAACACTCTACGCCTCTTGGTGGCCTTAGAAAATTTAGAATTTTTTGTTCCCAATTTACTCATGTTAAAAATGGAAGGGATTTTCTGGAATGTTAGGGGGTTGGACAAGATGTTAAGAAAAGATTTGTTAGAGAGATGATCATAGATAGAAAATTGGATTTTATTGGTCTTTAAGGAACCATCAAATCTAATTATATTAAGAAATGAACTTCATTCTCATTTTGGAGTAGAAATTTCAGATGGTACATTTCTCCCGTAGAGGGAGATCTAGAGGCATTTTAGTTGGCATTAATAATGATGTGCTGGAACATTTTTGAACTGAGATAGGAGTGTATTTTGTGAAAGTTGTACTTTTTGATAAAATCACTATCGTCAATTGGAATTTGATTACTATATATGGGGATGCTCAATTGAAAAGACAAGCAACTTTTTTTGGTTGAACTCTCCAGAGTATATCATGACAATCCTTTGCATGCTCTAGTTGGGGGAGGGGGTTAATATCACTAGAAAGAATTGTGAGAAAAAGAAACCCAATGAAACTGATTACTGGATTTGTGTTTTGTGTTTAATGCTATAATTGAACATGCAGGTTTAAGAGAGCTTATTCTCATGGTAGGAACTACACCTGGGGCAATATTTGGATGATCCAACTTATGAAAAGTTGGATGTGGTTTTATTTTGCCCGTACTAGGAAGAACATTACCCTGTATCTATCTTACATGCTTTTGAGAGAGAGGTTTATGGTCATACACCTCAGTTATTAAATACTGACTCAAATAGTAACAAAAAAACTATTTTTAGATATTGAAGAAAACACTTGTATACCTAGGGATGGTTTTAAAGAACTCATTCGATCCATTTGGATGGCTCCTTATACTGGCTCTTGTTGGAAATATGCCCTGGAGAAAATAATATTGTATTATTATATTTCCATGTTTATAATTAAGATTTTATATTCTATGTTATAATTGTATGATCCTGAAATGTGCGATTCAATGGAAAAACTCTTACGCATGTGTGGAATTACTAAACAGTATAACTCAGCCACCTACACCCCTCCACAGCGATTTGAACCCCTGAGCCGTCGGATCTCCTTCACTAACGTCCTGGATTAGCTCAGCCATCCAACTGTAGTTTGTGGAAATTATTTACTTCTCCCAGGTGCGGCCCACTTGGCCCAGAATGATTGGGGAGCTGCTCCGCAGAACGTGTTTGACCTACTATCGTTAATCGGGCCGTCCCAGTCGAGGGTCCACAGAGGCCCGCTCGAAAGTGCACAAACTCGGCGTGTTCCCTACCTATCCATTCCTAAAAACGCCTCTTCCGTCTTCCCCCGAAAAATTCCATCCCTAATCAGCGAGCACAGTCGCGGCGGCGCCCGCTGCCGTCGTCCTACCTCCCAATTGCGAGCTGCTACTGCAGATGTGCATCGACGTCTGTGTCCTCTACCCTCCATGCACAGGATTACAGGTGCGTCCCTGCGTCCCATCTTTTCAATCTCCTATTGTATTTGTGTTCTTCCATGGTGGCCATGGTGGCGACACGCGCCTCCGGCGTCCTTCCCTGGATGTCCCTTCGATGCTAGGTTAGCGTAGTACGGCCTCCGACGTTTCGCGCCTGAAGCTGGGCCTTGACCGTGAGGAGATGGGGGACACAAACTGATCGTAATCTGAGTCAAAGTCATCCATTGAGGACATCGATGAGGTAGAATCGCATGAGCTACTCCTTGGCTGAGCCATCTCCCTTGCATGCCTGCTACGTGGGGTGGTGGAACGCTCTGCTCTGATTTCTGTTGCTCCAAGGCTGCATTTTAAGGCTGGATGAGCTGCTTATATAGAGGTTAGTAGATCCTGTAGAAGTGCATGCTCTAGCGAATGCAACCAAAAGACCGATCTGATAAAAGAGACTAGGCAGCATATTATACGTCAACACTCCCCCTCACGTGTGGCTTCCTCAGGCCTAAACGTGGACCGGAAGGTCTTGAACTCAAGACCTCTTGGCTCCGATACCATGTAGAAGTGCATGCTCTAGCCAATGCAACCAAAAGACCGATCTGATGGAAGAGACTAGGCAGCATATTATACGTCAACAGATCCGAGCAGTTTCTAACACTAAGTATCCTTGCATGTTTTAACTCATTTTACCAAGAAACTGAAGAAAAAAAGAGTTCAGCATAGTGCCTATTTGGTTTAAAGAAAATGTTCAAGATATGCATCCGGTAAAATAAGAACGATGCATATAATCGGAAAAAATAGTTCCATTTGTCATGCATGCTACATATTTTTATCCGACTTTTTAGGTCCAGGAATCGAGAGATCTACCATGTAATTTTTAGTGCTTTTCAGATTAAGAATTTGCTTTGAGCTGTCATCTGACAATGACATAATCATTCCAACATATTATAGCACAGATTCCTCATGTTAAACCATCTGGCTGGTGCTATTTGTACGTGCAACGGCATAAAAATTCTCAATTGATAAATAAAATAAAGTTACATCAACAGTACAAAATCGACTTTGCTCCATCACTTTTTGTGCAATGGGGTCATTCCAGCATGTTGATTTTCATGATCTTATACCTAAAGCCCTGAGCCATCTACATCGAGGCACTGTAATTGAAAGTACTCAAGACTTGACAAATATCCTACTACTTTTGTGAATAAAATTCTCCTCTTTTATTAGTGGCATAATATGAGAAAGATATGTAAATTTAACTTTCATATTTCATGTTTTCAGATGTTTATGATATTATAATCATTATACCTTATACAGATATAAAGGGCGAGCGCAGCAACGCGCGCCATTATGATCTAGTGATAATGGTAAAATATGATTCCTAGTCTCACCTCTAAGACTAGCTCAAGTATTGTTGGTGATCATGTTTTCCAGATCTTAGGATATAGTTAAGTGTAATGATAGTCCCTAAAATAACTTTGAGAATATGATGTTGGAAGAACGATCATATTGAATTGACCCAAATCTGTTTGTTCTACTTTGAGATACTATCGTCACAAGTCAATCGTTATAACACAAAGAGTTAACGTATGCTTAAGTTCCTTAGACCATGAGAGCATCATAGTCACTTCTTACCGTATGATGAACTCTGGGGTTGCTCAAACATCATCTATAAGATGATGATCATAACGACAACTTACAGGTTAATCGGAAAGTCTGATAAACTAGATAGCTCAAGAGTGGGATTTGCTTCTCCGACGATGGAGAGATATTCTTAGGCCCTCTCGGTGTGAGGGCATCCATCATCGTTTGTCCAGATACAGGTGACTAGTTCACGGGGATGTCAGAACATGTCAACAATAAAGAAGAACAAAACCGGTAACGAGGAGACCGGTATACTGACCACGAGAATGACTCAAGAAGATAACGATACATCTCACCTCGGGTTTTGTAAAGTATCACGAAGAAAAGGGAATAGCATATGATAACCAAAGATTCACTCGAATGTCATTCGTGTATGCATAGGGATTGAAATGAATGTCCACGATTCCGCTATCAATCATTGAACGAAAGGGGTTTTGTTCATGTCTATGTCTTACCAAACCTACAGTGTCACAAGCTTAAGGGAATCACGATCTGCTGAGTATTAGTGGAGCAAGAGTAATGAGGAAATATTTATGAAATAATTTTATGAATATTATAAATAGTTTCGAGAGAAACCGAAAGCGTTTCATGGTTACCGAAAGGGTTTCGGGGTTTACCGGGTAACACCGGGAATTGATATATAGGTGGAAAATGTTTTCCGATGATGTTAAATTAATATTAAAAGGATCTAATAATGATTAGGAGGCCTTTATAATTATTTAAATATCAACGGGCCAAGGAAAATGCAATAACGCCTGTAAGGGAAACGTTTGGCCCTATGAGACCCATTAGGTGGAGGCTCTCCCATAGCTTCTTGGAGACACACATTCTGGAGCCTCCTCTAGTTCTCTAGTTATAGTTCTAGTTGATCCAACTAGAGCTAGATTTAATCCTCTATAGTCCTCATAATTAAAAGCATAGTGTCGTCCTAATCTTCTCCTTCTAATTCTCTGGTGTCAATTAGCTCTGGACGGCGAAGCGCTGCGGATCGTGAAGACCGTACGCTTGCAAACTGTGGAGAGGTCGTGCTTTTGATCTTCCGTTCGAGCGATCGTTTGTGAACAGTTCGAGGGATTTCAAGTATGATCTATGCGGACTCTTCTTCTTCCGCTGCAACTCGGAGTTGGTAATGTTCTGATCTAAATGCATCTTAGTGTTCTTGGTTCGATCATAGTACGATTTTTTTTGTTTTCTACTATGTTTCCCAACAACTCTAATCTTGGTAGATGGCAAAAGAGACTTTGAATTTTAAGGAGAAAAGTCAGAGGTTGGAATAAGAATGTTGACGTTTCATATTGAAAATTGAAGCTGGAAATTCTTGCTAGGTTGATGCAATTGATAAAAATGTTGAGATTCATGATCTTTCTACCTTTGATAGGCAAAAGCGGAAATGGTTAAGAGATCAACATAAGAAGCTTTTGAATTAGGAATATATTAAATGGCTTTAAATATGTTAAAAATTAAGGAGGGTGATAGTAACACTAGGTATGTCATGCTAGCGCTAATGGAAGGAGAAGAAAAAACAACATCCATTCTTTGGAACAAGATGAGAGAACTATTGAGGGGAAGCCCAGTTGATGAACTACATTACTGAATTTTATTAAAAAATGTTTTCTTGAAGAAGATGAGTAAAACATTCCTCTAGTAGCCCATGATATACCTCAGCTTCCATATGATAAGACTAAGAAATTTATCCAGACCTTCTTATTGGAAGAGCGGGCCTTTGTAGTACTCGAAATAGAAAGGAATAAAAGACATGGTCCTGATGGTTTACCTATAGAATTTTATCACGAAATTGGGGATTTAGTGATGTGGGATGATGACCCACAATTATAGGGGATCAATCGCAGTCCTTTCGATAAGTAAGAGTATCGAACCCAACGAGGAGCAGAAGGAAATGGCAAGCGGTTTTTAGCAAGGTGTTTTCTGCAAGCACTGAAATTATCGGCGACAGATAGTTTGATAGAAGATAATTTGTAACGAGCAAATACTAGTAAGGGTAAAAAAGTGCAGCAAGGTAGCGCAATCCTTTTTGTAGCAAAGGACAGGTTAGAATAGTCTCTTATAATAAGCAAAGCGTTCTTGAGGGCACATGGGGATTTCACCTAGTCACTTTCATCATGTTGGTTTGATTCGCGTTTGCTACTTTGATAATATGATATGTGAGTGGACTGGTGCTTGAGTGTTGTTCTTACATGAACAAGCCTCCCACTTATGATTAACCCCTCTCGCAAGCATCCGCAACTACGAAAGAAGAATTAAGATAACATCTAACCATAGCATTAAACATATGGATCCAAATCAGCCCCTTATGGAATAGCGCATAAACTAGGATTTAAGCTTCTGTCACTCTAGCAACCCATCATCTAATAACTACTCCACAATGCATTCCCTTAGGCCCAAAGATGGTGAAGAGTCATGTAGTCACATTCACATAACATCACTATGGGAATCACAACATACATACCATCAAAATATCGAACGAATATCAAATTCACATGATTACTTATGACACGACTTCTCCCATGACCTCAAGAAAAGGCAACTACTCACAAATAATATTCATGCTCAAGATCAGAGGGATAATAAATAGCATAATGGATCTGAACATATAATTTTCCACCAAATAAACCATCTAGCATCACTACGAGATGTAATCAACACTACTAGTCACCCACAAGTACCAATCTGAGGTTTGGATACAAAGATTGAACACAAGAGATGAACTAGAGTTCGGGAATGAGATGGTGTTGTTGAAGATGTTGATGAAGAGTGGCCTCCTCAAGATGAGAGGGTTGTTGGTGATGACGATGGCTTCGATTTCCCCCTCTCGAGGGAAGTTCCCCCGACGGAATCGCTCCGCCGGAGGGCAAAACTACTCCTGCCCAAGTTCCGCCTCAAGACGGCGGTGCTCCGTCCCGAAAGTCCTCTCCTTATTTTTTCTAGGGCAAATGGGCTTATGTACCAGAAGATGGGCACCGGAGGCTAGCCAGGGGCCCCACTACCCACCAGGGCGTGCCAGGGCGGTAGGCATGCCCTGGTGCCTAGTGGGCACCCGGGTGGCCCCCTCTGGTATTTCTTTTCTCTGGTAATTATTAAATATTACAAAATAATTCTCCGTAAAATTTCAGCTCATTTGGAGATGTGCAGAATAGGTATCTCTGACGTAGCTTTTTCAGGTACAGAATTTCAGCTACCGGTATTCCCCCTCTTTGTGTAAACCTTGCATATTATGAGAGAAAAGGCATTAGAATTACTATACAAAGTGTTATATTGAATGAGAGCACTATAAATAATTGTAGGAAAACATGATGCAAAATGGACGTATCATGGGATCTCAAGTCCTTGATGATTTCCAAAGGGGGTGTAAATATTGAAAGACTAAACCATTATATATTACACTTGTACATAAAACTAATGATTCCAAACAAATTTTAAAAATTAGACAGATTGGTCCTATGAATGTGAGCTTTAAAAGCATAACCAAAGTGCTCGTGAATAGGCTGAGCCTCGTAGTTGATCCCATAATAATACACAAACTTCCTTTATTAAAGATAGGTGCATTATTAAAGGGATAGTGATCTTGCATGAAGCCCTAAATTCTATCCATCATAATAAACAAAATGCTTTGATTTTGAAAGTTGATTTTGAAAAATCTTGTGACAAGATTAAATAGACTTTTGTACATTAGATGTTCAAAATGAAAGGGTTTCCTGATAAATAGTGGGACTAGGTTGTGTTTAATATGAGGGGTGATCATGTGGAAATCAAAGTTAATGATGAAAATGGACCTTATTTTGAAACTCATAAAGGACTTAGGAAGGGAGATTCTTTCTCTCCTCTCCTTTTTAACTTAGCAACTTATGTCTTCGACATTATTATGGACAGGGCTAACCAAACTGGTGTAGTTAAAGGTGTCTAGAGTGATTGTTTTAGTCAAGAAGTTAACATGCTACAACATGATGATGACACAATTTTCCTATTATAAGATGATGGGATGAGTGTTAGGAATCTTAAAATTATTCTACGTGCCTTTGAGCAAATGTCTGTGTTGACCGTCAATTTTCATAAAAGTGAATTGTTCCCATTTGGGGATGCCATTGAAAAAAATGATCTTTACTAGGAAAGATTTACTTGTACAATAGGGGAGACACCTTTGAAATACTTGGGTGTTCCTGTTTCCAAGGTGAAGATTGGAAACAAACGTTGGAAAGGTGTGGAGGATACAATTTTAAAAAAATGTGTTGGTGTTGGCCAGGGAAATTATTAAAATATTGTTGGTAGGCTAACTTCGGTGCAAGCCTCTTTGACCAATATTCCCTATATATGATGTCCTATCACATTCATATGGGGAAATTGGTTGATTTCTTTAGAGCCAGGCCTGTGTGGCATGATGATGAAGGAAAGATAAAATGTCATTTAGTTAGCTGGAAAACCTGTTGCAAGCTAACACACCTGGGAGGTTTAGGGATTTTAATTTGGAACCGATGAACAAATCCTTGTTGGCTAAATGGTTTTGGAAGCTGGAAACTGAATAAGGTCTATGGAAATCTGTTTTTCTTGTTAAGTATGCTAACAATAAATCTCTCTCTCTCTAGAATTAAACCTAAGGCGGGTGATTCTCACTTTTGGTCTAGTATTTTCAACAATAAAGATCTTTTTTACCAACATAGCAGACAACATGTGGGCAATGGAATAACATCATATTCTAGGAGGGCTGAAGGGTGGGAGACAAATATTTGAAACTCACCTATGATAGTCTATATAATTTGATATTTAACCACAATATTAGTGTGGCTTAGGCTTTATAGGAGGGTTGGGTGGTTTTAAATTAGAAGAGCTCTATCCGGTTGTACTTTATTACTGTGAATAGCTTGAAACTTAGTTGTGAAGACATTTATCTTATATAAAATATGGTGTTGGGTGTTAATGACGTACAAAAAGTTTAATGTTAAGTCTTTATAAGACAAATGATTATAGTTGAAAGTGGTTTCCCTCAAAAAATCTTGTGCAAGATCAAAGTTTCACCTAAAATCCAAGTGTTTCTATGGTTGATGGCCAGAAATAAAATTCCCACTAGTGACAATTTGCTTAGCAGGGTTGGAAAGGTAATAAGAATTGCGTGTTTTATGGGCAAGATGAGATATTGAACATTTGTTCTTTCAATATTCAATTTTTAGGATGGTGTGGAGCCTAAAGTTCTTTTGACTTAACAAATACTCCAGAAAAATTAAATTCTTGCTTTGGTAGATGGGTTATAAGCTTCCCAATATAAAACAATAAATTGCTACATGTTGGGGTTGTCGCTGTATTTTTGAACTATTTGGAGGTGTAGGAATAATATTGTATTTGAGAGGAACTGATAAACGATCCAATTATACTAACTAAATTGATTTATCATTGGATAACAAGTTGGGTAATATTGCAGATAAGGGAGGAAAGCCAAAAGGTGTTGATGTTAGAGAAAGACTAATAGAGTAGGTAGCAAGTGGTATTGAGCTTGACACGGGTGGCGTCTTGGAGTTCTTTAGGTGGTTTAAGATCTTCTTCTACAACTCTCCCTAGCGGCGACAACTTTGTGGTGGTTTTTATCCTTGGATGCATGGGTTATCTTTTAGTTGCTTTATTCCTCTAGTTGCTTTAGTTTTGTGTAGTCTGGTTCTGTCTTAACATTTGGTTCCTGAGTTTGTTTCCTGGTCATGTAATATATTGGATTCGGGTGGTTGCTGCCTATTTAGCCATTGTGCTTTCATGATTTTGGTGATAATGTGATGTGATGCTCAATGCCGATAGGCTTTAGGTAGGAGTTATATGTATGAACCAGATGGTTTCTTTAATAGAAACCGGATGGGGAAACCTCTTACTCATTCGAATATATATAAGACACATAGGATGTCAAACTTATATATCTGATATAGACATAGAAGATATTGAGTAATTAAGTGTTGGCTCGTGATAGCTTCATATCTCACTGGTGATCTGATATGACAGTGAGCATACAGTTTTCATAAAGACACTTCGATATAGTTTCTTAGTGGGCTCAGGGAAAGAACGTAGTGGAAAATATGAATCATGTTATAGATTCAAGACCCCCATGCTCTAGCTCACTTAGAAGGGCTAAAATTCTATCTAAGCCTTTTACGAGCAGGATCCGCCGTCTGTTTGTTCATTCAGCAGGAGCTGAATCACAATACCCTGCCTCTAGGAAGCACTCCTAGCGCATCATTCTATAGATGTATGGCGCCACTTTTCGCCATGGAGGTGCGGCTGAGCCTCCCTTCCCACCCCGGCCATGTTCCCGAGCAAAATATCAAAATCCTCTTTGGATTGGTTGGGGGGGCGATGCCATATATGCTCATAGTGTTTCTCCTCGGAGATGCCGCCCGGGGAAGGTGTGGTCCTGGGTGAATCGTACCATGACTTGGAAGTGTCCGACGGCTTAGAGTTCTGAACGGCGGTGATGCGCAATCTTGTGTCCTATTATAGTAGGTCCGCACCCTTGACCCTAGGCGGAAGGGGATACAGTTCCCCTTCTCGGCGGCAGCGGCATAGTCGCGACGTCGAGTGACTGGTTCCTTTCTGCGATGGCTAGCCTTGTTCTTGACTTGTTCGTCGCCTTGTCTCGGGCTCATGGTTGTTTCTTCCCCTTCGATTGCCCCTATCATCTGGATGTCCGAGGGTGGCAGCAATGTAGCCAACATGTGATGTGCTTCGTGCTTCGAGCATTTGTATGTCGTGTTTTTCGTATGGTCGCCAAGCCGACACCTCTCCTAGCTCTCGGGTGAGCACCTTTACAAGCCGGTGCAGCATCCTTTCAGTCAGAGCGAGGGAGTAGGGTCCCTCTTCGACTATAGATTGGGAAGGAGTTGTGTTTTCTCTGCCCTATGGAGCAGCCACATTTCGGTCTTCACTGTGGCAATCATGTGATCCTCTCTTGCCCTATCGGCTTCATTGTTTTCGGTTTCTGAGTGTGTGGGCAGCGACATTTGCAAGTTATGCTTACTATCTTTTATGTTTGTAGTGTGTATTCCCTCCGTCCGGTGAAGAGTATATGTTTGGCTTTAGAATTTGTCAAAAAAAAATGTACTTCTACCTTCCCAATACGCTTTAAAGTAGAAAAAAATATTTCTCCCTCATGACACGGTAATCAAGACCAATAACATTTTACATATGGTCTCTTTAATTTCTACATGCATTTAGCTTATTGAGGATTGGGTAATTAAAGAGGAGTAAGATGGTGGCTTGCACCTTTCCAATGCATTTTTTATGCCACCCCATAATTTATCTTAAAATTTCTATATGTACCTTCTTCATCGGACGGAGGGAGTACTCATTAGGGCCATGAATCGTTTGGCCTTTGTTGGTTGGCTTTGTTAATTCATTTAGCGCCATGTATCTTCCCCGGATCTCGGTGCGTGCATGGGCATGGCTCGTTCCAAAGTACAATATTCACCTCTCGGAACATTCATTTAATCTTCAATATAGTAACACTAAATCAATCGATCGATCGATTCGGGATCCAGATCTCGGCCACAAATATCTCAGCACTCACACCGCCAGTTCGCATGATGGCACAGCACTGTAGCTGCACGATGCATGCACCCACTGGTCGTGCAACTTGCACCAGCTGTGGGCAGACCCGTCACGGCCCATGCCCTGCAGAACGACGTCACGTATCAGACCGCAGACGGCGCACCCATCGACGCACGCACCGGGAAGGCCGTCGTCGATCGGTCCCTTTGCCGGCGCCGGGCGTTCCCGCCGCGCGTACGTGGGGGCCGTGAGGGCTCGCCACGCGCGGTCACCGCGCGCCACGTGCCGGGGCGGCTCTCGTTTCCCTTCGTCGCGCTGGTGTGTTCGCCTTTGCCGTTTCGTCTAGCGCGACGGGTTCCCGTCTCTCTGGTCGGGCGAAGGGTCTGGGTAGGGGGCAAGCCTCGGAACCCAGCGCCGGAACACGTCACCGGCTGCGCGCGCGCATGCTCCAACCGGCAACCGCCTGGGATCGGCGGTCAACAGGTTGTCAAAGGCCGTTTTCCGTGGGTCCTGGGGTCCCCTTTTGCCACCTCACTGCCTCGGTGGCATGTGGTCAGGCCCTTCCACGTTTCTCTCTTCTTTCTTCTGCGAGGGGCTGAATTCAGCGAAGTCATACTTTGCGCCATACTGCGGAGTGCGGAAACGTCTCCGGCATGAGACGTTCTGTGCGCCGTACATCGCCGGAGAGCCTCTGTCAACCGGTACCAAGAACGGAGCTCGCACACTAATTTTTTTCAAGAATACGTAATTACGTACCGCATTTTTATAAAAGAGGTGAAAAACAAATTACAAGAGTGCTGCGCGTGGATGCGAACAAACACGCCGACATACCCACAACCTAGATCGCTACAACTACTCTCTTACAAAACGGTGTAATCCTCCTACACCACTAAGCGCTGCGTTCCAATCCTCGAGCTCAGTCATGATGTGCTTGGTGAGCTCAAGGGCTCTGAGTTGTTGTTCCGGCATATTGAACACTCTAGCGTTACGTTCTTTCTAAAGAGAGCAAGTCGTACAAATGATTAAGCTATCAAAACCCCTTCTCTCCTGCTTCTGGAACAACAACTCACACACTAATTTTCAGGCGTTCATATATACACATATACACTCATTTATATGAACACATATGCAGACCCTATCCATATAAACTAGATCGGAAACGCGCCTTGGCGCGTGGTGCTTGGCTGAACGTTTTGTCCCAGCGTTTAAATAAACAGCAATATAGTTGCTATTTCGTATAGGATCATTTGTCAAAGTCATGGCAGAAAGCAAGGCAATCACACTTAGCAAATGCAAAGCAACCATGAGGGATTTTGTGAGTAGAACCGTTCGTCAATCCACATCAAGTTTGACACAGACAATGTACTTTTCATACAACAAAACCAAGCAACATCGGCAACAAAGAACCTATGTAGTTCCACATAAGCATATTTTTCAATAGATCCACCTGATCGTCTTGACGTTCAATATTTCATACGCCACAACACATGAACCTGCTATGAGTAGTTTGTTCAGTCACTTGAAACAACATTTTCTCCATTGATAACAGAGTTATGAACCTTGAACTAACCTTATCAAAGATTGGATTATCAGCAACAGCTTCCTATGCGTAGTGTCGAAGCCGAAGACACATAAGAGATTTTTTTTCAATATTTGACCAACCCCGTAGTTATTGTCGCTCTTCCGTCCACACCTTTCATCAGACGGACTTGCCCCGTTGCGCATCCACACAGAAGTTCAACCCACACACCATCGACCGGTAAATTGATGTGTTCTGCAAGCTCCATCTCTGTATAGCGAACCGAGAAATACTGCAGGTTGGGAAGACATAATGGTCAGCAGATGAGCAGAATGTACATCCATCGAAGAAAAGAACAAAATCCTCCTCTGCAAAGAGCACGGACAGGGGTTGATGCCAAATTTGTCTTCTTATCGACAGTGGAAAAGAGCAAGGTACCAAATAAAGCAATGAAGGCAGCAAAAAAGAACTCTTTTGCAAGGACCAAGGACATGCCTAGAATCTATATCTATCCATCTCCTCGACGGTAAGAAAGCAAGAGCAAGATACACTATCAACCAAGACAGGGCACATGAAATATATTCTCTAGTAACCACCGAGTAAATAGACGAACATAACAGAGCTCACCCTGTACAAACACGAATGGCACAGTCATGGGAATGACAACCGCAAGGACCTGTAAATCAATAGAAGAAAACATCACAAGGATTATGGACCTTGAAAGCATAACACCTATTAGAAAAGCAAGAAATTCCAAAAAAATGGAAACAAGGGAATTAATACAAATAAATTTTCAGTTTTCTATTTTTCTGGTCTCAACACCTGAAGGCCCATCCTAAATATATCATTATATAACCACATAAGTAATTGCTAGGATGTTTCATACAAAACTTGAAATAAAATCATACCTACCCTACCATTACTACATGCTCTCACTTCACTGATTCATCTACTGGACAGTGATCTATTCAAACATATGCATAAACATTGGCCTTCATTGGTGTGCAGACCAGGTTTAAAATTTAAACCCCTAAACCTTTCCAACCTCTCAGAAAGGCCTCAACGGAATACTATAAGGAGAGTTTCATATGACTAATGCAGAACACTAAACATCAGAGTTGGTCAAAGAATCAAGTAACAAGAAGTGATGTTAAAGCTCATATAACTCACCATGATAACTCCCTGGCTGTCCCCTTCATTCCATGCTCTGTTCTGGTGCATACGTACACAGCTGGGCAGCCATTCAACTCAAAAACAAATGTGTGACCTTCTTATTCCACACCAGGGGCTAATCAAATGATAGTATAAATCTCCTACAGTAGAGGAATAAATACAAGTTTAGAATTGGCAATTTCACAGTGACGGTACCCAAACCAAACAATATTACATGAAACTGAAATAAGAACACAATTATATGCAGTAGCGCAGCACTCACTTGTTATATATTTATTTTTTGCGGGAGAGTACCAAGCACTCAGTTGACATCAAGGAACATGCATCTATATGTAACAAACACTTGTGTCAAGGAACATGCATCTATATGTAGCAAACACTTGTAGTTAGCAGTCTGTATAATGTGTCATTTGTAGAAGCAGTTCAGTGACACTTGGTGGGCTTAGTGCCGTAAATCTTGTCGAGCTTGTTTTGTTGAATGCTAATTGTGTCTGTCATATCAGAATATACCTGAATCAGCTGACCGTTGTTGTTCATTTCAAGGAGGACAACCGTATCAGCCTCATCAAGCGTTGCTCCATACACTCCACTCCTCTTGGTCACACATTTATCCTATCGTTGGTGGGAATCTAGTGACAAAGGAAAAATGGTATATCTTAGAATGAACCTGTTGTGAGTTCATCGATACGAAGATTACAACACTTGACCATGAGAACTCACCTCAGGATCATAAGTTGAAGAGCCGATGAGTGGTACTACTTTGCCTTGATTTTCATGAAAAACAATAAGTGTGTCGAACACCCCCTTTTGGTCCATTGTGTGGAAAGCTTTGACTCGACCATTGCCATCAAGAGAGTAAATACAATTCTTCTCACATACAATGGTACAAATGGTGTGACCAAGCGCGCGTGCCAGCCTTGTAAGTTTAGCATGCTTAGTTGTACATGTATCTATCCTGACTAAAACCAGTAGGAGCTGAGTATTTATCTTGACTAAAAACAGCAGGAGTCAAGCACAAAGTAAAAGTATACAGCTTGATTGAAAGCAGGGTATATAGTTCAGTGCGATAGAGTGAGATGCATATTGAGCAAGTAAACCATTTTCCATATTAAGCATAACATACAGTGGTAGCAGTTAGTACAAAAGGCTTAGGCATCAAACAATTTTATGAAGCATAAGGCACTATTGCAAAAGGTGAACAGTTTTATCAAACAGTTTTATGAAACAGTTAGTACAAAAGGCTTAGGCGAATGACCTGTGTAAGGAAGGTGCGACATCTGCAGAGAGTAAAGCTATCGGGAAAGAGGGCGGTGAAGTTTGACTAACCTGGATATCTGGATGGATTATTTTGTTTACCGATGATGTAGATCCAAGCGAGGCTCGGTCGAAGACCTCGTCCTCATCCATAGCGGCTGGGAAATTTGCTCTAGAAGAAACATGATGACATTTAAAGATTGGAGGTGGGAAAACTGAAAATAAAGTGAAGCTCCAAAGGTCGCAGGTGACAAGAACGAAAAAGCAAGTACCTTTCCTGGCGAGGTTATCTCTTACCAGTGCTTCGTGCTAGAAGGCACCTTCTCTTGCGCCACCAGGTTCTGTTGTACACACAGTAGAAGGGAACCAGAAATATTAGGTCAGCACTGGTCGTCCTTTATAAGGTATTGGACAAAGAAACGGGCTTTTCATTGTACAAAAGAAACACGTTCCAAGCCTTCAGATCAATATAGAGAAGCTGAGCCCATGTGCATCAATTACGTAGGTCTGGTGTCATCTAAAATAGAAGGCATGTTTCTCAGACAAATAAAAAATTAAAATATAAGGCTCTGTACGGCTTAAGACAAAATTATCAAGCATCTGCTGCAGATTAAATAGAGAATAACAGAATAATTGCTCTCGAGTCAGTCTGTTATGGGTTTGTCATTTAAAATATAAGGCCTTAGTTGAAGAAAGCTAGTTCAGGAAAAAGGTCATATAACTATCCAATATACATTTTCCTAAACGGGATAATGCCTAAATCTCAGCGAGCAAAACATGGGTGTGTGGTCAAACTTGGGGCAAGAGAGTGAACCTAATGGGAACACACAAAGTAACCTCAATCACAGGGACAACAGATCATGGCGACCTGTCAGAGCACCAACGCGCGGTATTCACCAATTGAACAACAAACCCTAACCCTAGAAAAGCAACGAGCAACACAAGACCTAGGTGAGCACCAGGAGATAACAAATCAAACACAAAAACAACTAAGGAGGCAAGAAACAGCCTCTTCCAATTTTGCTGAAGAGAACAATGTAAGCAAGATACCTAGCTAGTGCCAACGACAGTATCACGCAACCTTTGAGTTCGCCTGTACACAGGAAGTAGGAATCAAAGCGAATGAGAAAAAAAATCAATAACCAAGTAGGCCACCAGTTGGATCTAGCATAGATGACAGTGTGAGAGTGATCTGCCTCTCCTCTTAGCCTACAGGATGGACAACGATAACCAGTGCCTTCATCACCCCAGACCAAATCTGGTAATTAGGTAAACAACAAAGGTGAGCAAGCAGGTGAGAAACTTATAAATCTGTCGTGCTCATGCAATTGCCGAAGTAACATCCCACATGATATCAAATATTAACTCAAGTCTCAAAAAATGGGATCACCTTAACTAACCACACATCTAAGGCCGTGTACTTTTTTACGACCTATATCAATATATGTCACCAAGAACCTTCATGCAGAGTAGCTCACAGTAATACATATCGAAATAAATAAACTGATGGTCCCAAGACTTAAAGGATATATTTCCCTCAATACAATAAGAGCAAAACAGTAAAATTCTACTGGTAGTGTAACATGTATGGTGAAAAGTGACATTCATTCTTGAGGTACGAAGTGCAGTTTTGGATTTGGTAGATCAGAAAATTCTAGTATGTGACGAATTTTAACTATGCTTATATCACAAGAGCACTTGGCAGAGGCCTTCATTGTCCGCATCTGGTGCCGCGACCTGGTCCAAGACTGCATGGTCCTCCTTCCAGCGTTGCTCGTGCTCCTCCTACTGAGCTATGGGGAGGCAACAACTGCCTTCAAATGTCACGGTGGAAGAGGAAGTGGTGCCAGCTCTCCTCTCCACGGCGCCCTTCCATCGATGGCGACACCTCCGGCCGGTCATAGCAGTGTTTCCCAGAAGTCCCGATGGTGTGCACCTCTCTGCAAATCAGCCAGACCTTATTTATTAGTAGCATCTAGCATAACAAAGGTTTTGTGCAAAATCCAATGGATCTACAATAAAAGCAAAGAATGTGGGAAGATATAGCTGCCAAATAAATTTAGCTGAACAAAAAGAAAGACCCTCAGGATTCAAATATACTTAAGTTTTTAGTCTCCCTATCAGATTGCACACATGAGCATAAACATTTGGTCCATATATCTAAGTACTGAATTTTATCCATATAAAGTAAGGCATTTTTTTACCACAAATTCAATCTTGATGCCATTACAACAAATAGCCTTATCTAGCTACTTTTGCACAAACTAAGTACGAACACATATATACTCTTAATTTTTCTTGATATTGAATAATCATATAGAGAGACACATGACGTACTTTCTTAGTTGAACATTGATTAATCCCAGATCATCCCAAAAAGTGTAACTCAAGTAGATAAAGAATCTGTGCATACAAAAGGAAAAGCAAGTAGGTCACAAAGTACCACATGAACCAACGGTGACACATGCGCATACGAATAATCGCAGGCAAGCAGATAGTAAGAGAATAAAATTATACATGTGCAACAAGAGTGCCAATCCAAGTTGGTCACCTGATGATAAACGTGCTCGCACATCTTATTCAGTTGCAGGTAGACACAATTTTTCTCTCAAGGTTTTCTGCCTTTTATGTCCTAACTGAAATCCCCGGTACAAAAATATTTAAGGGAACATTATGTTAATTTCATTGCAGTGAGAAGGGACATAACATACACATATATCAAATCTATCTCTTTGTGTTTTAGCACTCACACGCATATGTAACAAACACAACAGAAAATTAACACCAGAAGAAGAATCAATCTACCTTGAAGATACATCATCAATGGTTAATAAGAGCCGACTGGTAAGGAAGACGAAGCAGGTGAGCATCCTCTTGCTGGCCAAGATGGCGGTCAACATAGTCCGAGCCCAACATAACAAATTCTTCTCCTGCAGTTCCAAGATGATGGATGGAGCAGCGATCAGGGAGAGGAGAGAACCTGCAGTAGTGTTGGGGATCGTAGCAGAAATCAAAAAATTTCTACGCATCACCAAGATCCATCTATGGAGTTTACTAGCAACGAGAAGGAAGGAGTTCATCTACATACCCTTGTAGATCGCGAGCGGAAGCGTTCAAGTGAACGGGGTTGATGGAGTCGTACTCGTCGTGATCCAAATCACCGATGACCGAGCGCCGAACGGACGACACCTCCGCGTTCAACACACGTACGGAGCAGCGACGTCTCCTCCTTCTTGATCCAGCAAGGGGGAAGGAGAGGTTGATGGAGATCCAGCAGCACGACGGCGTGGTGGTGGAAGTAGCGGGGATCCCGGCAGGGCTTCGTCAAGCGCAAGCGGGAGGGAAAGGTGTCACGGGAGGGGGAGGGAGGCGCCAGGGGCTGTGGTGCGGCTGCCCTCCCTCCCCCCACTATTTATAGGGGTCCTGGGGGGCGCCGGCCCCCTGGAGACCCCATCTGAGGGGGGCGGCGGCCAAGGGGGTGGCTTGCCCCCCAAGCCAAGTGGGGCGCCCCCCCACCCCCAGGGTTTCCAACCCTAGGCGCAGGGGAGGCCCAAGGGGGGCGCACCAGCCCACCAGTGGCTGGTTCCCCTCCCCACTCAGCCCATGGGGCCCTCCGGGACAGGTGGCCCCACCCGGTGGACCCCCGGGACCCTTCCGGTGGTCCCGGTACAATACCGATAACCCCCGAAACTTTCCCGGTGGCCGAAACTGGACTTCCTATATATAATTCTTCACCTCCGGACCATTCCGGAACTCCTCGTGACGTCCGGGATCTCATCCGGGACTCCGAACAACTTTCGGGTTTCCGCATACTAATATCTCTACAACCCTAGCGTCACCGAACCTTAAGTGTGTAGACCCTACGGGTTCGGGAGACATGCAGACATGACCGAGACGACTCTCCGGTCAATAACCAACAGCGGGATCTGGATACCCATGTTGGCTCCCACATGTTCCACGATGATCTCATCGGATGAACCACGATGTCGAGGATTCAATCAATCCCGTATACAATTCCCTTTGTCAATCGGTACGTTACTTGCCCGAGATTCGATCGTCGGTATCCCAATACCTTGTTCAATCTCGTTACCGGCAAGTCACTTTACTCGTACCGTAATGCATGATCCCGTGGCTAACTCCTTAGTCACATTGAGCTCATTATGATGATGCATTACCGAGTGGGCCCAGAGATACCTCTCCGTCATACGGAGTGACAAATCCCAGTCTCGATCCGTGTCAACCCAACAGACACTTTCAGAGATACCTGTAGTGTACCTTTATAGTCACCCAGTTACGTTGTGACGTTTGGCACACCCAAAGCACTCCTACGGCATCCGGGAGTTACACGATCTCATGGTCTAAGGAAATGATACTTGACATTGGAAAAGCTCTAGCAAACGAACTACACGATCTTTGTGCTATGCTTAGGATTGGGTCTTGTCCATCACATCATTCTCCTAATGATGTGATCCCGTTATCAATGACATCCAATGTCCATAGTCAGGAAACCATGACTATCTGTTGATCAACGAGCTAGTCAACTAGAGGCTTACTAGGGACATGTTGTGGTCTATGTATTCACACATGTATTACGATTTCCGGATAACACAATTATAGCATGAACAATAGACAATTTATCATGAATAAGGAAATATAATAATAACCATTTTATTATTGCCTCTAGGGCATATTTCCAATAGTCTCCCACTTGCACTAGAGTCAATAATCTAGTTACATTGTGATGAATCGAACACCCATAGAGTTCTGGTGTTGATCATGTTTTGCTCTAGGGAGAGGTTTAGTCAACGGATCTGCTACATTCAGGTCCGTATGTACTTTACAAATATCTATGTCTCCATTTTGAACACTTTCACGAATGGAGTTGAAGCGACGCTTGATATGCCTGGTCTTCCTTTGAAACCTGGGCTCCTTGGCAAGGGCAATAGCTCCAGTGTTGTCACAGAAGAGAGTCATCGGGCCCGACGCATTGGGAATCACCCCTAGGTCGGTAATGAACTCCTTCATCCAGATTGCTTCCTGTGCTGCCTCTGAGGCCGCCATGTACTCCGCTTCACATGTAGATCCCGCCACGACGCTTTGCTTGCAACTGCACCAGCTTACTGCCCCTCCATTCAAAATATACACGTATCCGGTTTGTGACTTAGAGTCATCCAGATCTGTGTCGAAGCTAGCGTCGACGTAACCCTTTACGACGAGCTCTTCGTCACCTCCATATACGAGAAACATATCCTTAGTCCTTTTCAGGTACTTCAGGATATTCTTGACCGCTGTCCAGTGTTCCATGCCGGGATTACTTTGGTACCTTCCTACCAAACTTACGGCAAGGTTTACATCAGGTCTGGTACACAGCATGGCATACATAATAGACCCTATGGCCGAGGCATAGGGGATGACACTCATCTTTTCTCTATCTTCTGCCGTGGTCGGGCATTGAGCCGTGCTCAATTGCACACCTTGCAATACAGGCAAGAACCCCTTCTTGGACTGATCCATATTGAACTTCTTCAATATCTTGTCAAGGTACGTACTCTGTGAAAGACCAATGAGGCGTCTTGATCTATCTCTATAGATCTTGATGCCTAATATATAAGCAGCTTCTCCAAGGTCCTTCATTGAAAAACACTTATTCAAGTAGGCCTTTATACTTTCCAAGAATTCTATATCATTTCCCATCAATAGTATGTCATCCACATATAATATGAGAAATGCTACAGAGCTCCCACTCACTTTCTTGTAAACACAGGCTTCTCCATAAGTCTGTGTAAACCCAAACGCTTTGATCATCTCATCAAATCGAATGTTCCAACTCCGAGATGCTTGCACCAGCCCATAGATGGAGCGCTGGAGCTTGCATACCTTGTTAGCATTCTTAGGATCGACAAAACCTTCCGGCTGCATCATATACAATTCTTCCTTAAGAAAGCCGTTAAGGAATGCCGTTTTGACGTCCATTTGCCATATCTCATAATCATAGAATGCGGCAATTGCTAACATGATTCGGACGGACTTCAGCTTCGCTACGGGTGAGAAAGTCTCATCGTAGTCAACCCCTTGAACTTGTCGATAACCCTTAGCGACAAGTCGAGCCTTATAGATGGTTACATTACCATCCGCGTCCGTCTTCTTCTTAAAGATCCATTTATTTTCTATGGCTCGCCGATCATCGGGCAAGTCAGTCAAAGTCCATACTTCGTTTTCATACATGGATCCTATCTCGGATTTCATGGCTTCTAGCCATTTGTCGGAATCTGGGCCCGCCATTGCTTCTTCATAGTTCGAAGGTTCACCGTTGTCTAACAACATGATTTCCAGGACAGGGTTGCCGTACCACTCTGGTGCGGAACGTGTCCTTGTGGACCTACGAAGTTCAGCAGTAACTTGATCTGAAGCTTCATGATCATCATCATTAGCTTCCTCCCCAGTCGGTGCAGGCACCACAGGCACATCTTCCCGCGCTGCGCTACTTTCCGGTTCGGAAGGGGTGACTATCACCTCATCAAGTTCCACTTTCCTCCCACTTACTTCCTTCGAGAGAAACTCTTTCTCCAGAAAGGACCCGTTCTTGGCAACAAAGATTTGCCTTCGGATCTGAGGTAGAAGGTATACCCAATGGTTTCCTTGGGGTATCCTATGAAGACGCATTTCTCCGACTTGGGTTCGAGCTTTTCAGGTTGAAGTTTCTTGACATAAGCATCGCATCCCCAAACTTTTAGAAACGACAGCTTAGGTTTCTTCCCAAACCATAATTCATACGGTGTCATCTCAACGGATTTCGACGGAGCCCTATTTAAAGTGAATGCGGTAGTCTCTAAAGCATAGCCCCAAAATGAGAGCGGTAGATCGGTAAGAGACATCATAGATCGCACCATATCCAATAGAGTGAGATTACGACGTTCGGACACACCATTTCGTTGTGGTGTTCCAGGCGGCATGAGTTGTGAAACGATTCCACATTTCCTTAAGTGCGTACCAAATTCGTGACTTAAATATTCTCCTCCACGATCTGATCGTAAGAACTTTATTTTCCTGTCACGTTGATTCTCAACCTCACTCTGAAATTCCTTGAACTTTTCAAAGGTCTCAGACTTGTGTTTCATTAGGTAGACATACCCATATCTACTTAAGTCATCAGTGAGAGTGAGAACATAACGATAGCCACCGCGAGCCTCAACACTCATTGGACCGCACACATCAGTATGTATGATTTCCAATAAGTTGGTTGCTCGCTCCATTGTTCCGGAGAACGGAGTCTTGGTCATCTTACCCATGAGGCATGGTTCGCACGTGTCAAATGATTCGTAATCAAGAGACTCCAAAATTCCATCTGCATGGAGCTTCTTCATGCGTTTGACACCAATGTGACCAAGGCGGCAGTGCCACAAGTATGTGGGACTATCGTTATCAACTTTACATCTTTTGGTATTCACACTATGAATATGTGTAACATCACGTTCGAGATTCATTAAGAATAAACCATTGACCAGCGGGGCATGACCATAAAACATATCTCTCATATAAATAGAACAACCATTATTCTCGGATTTAAATGAGTAGCCATCTCGAATTAAACGAGATCCTGATACAATGTTCATGCTCAAAGCTGGCACTAAATAACAATTATTGAGGTTTAAAACTAATCCCGTAGGTAAATGTAGAGGTAGCGTGCCGACGGCGATCACATCGACCTTGGAACCATTCCCGACGCGCATCGTCACCTCGTCCTTCGCCAGTCTCCGCTTATTCCGCAGCTCCTGTTTTGAGTTACAAATATGAGCAACCGCACCGGTATCAAATACCCAGGAGCTACTACGAGTACTGGTAAGGTACACATCAATTACATGTATATCACATATACCTTTGGTGTTGCCGGCCTTCTTGTCCGCTAAGTATTTGGGGCAGTTCCGCTTCCAGTGACCACTTCCCTTGCAATAAAAGCACTCAGTCTCAGGCTTGGGTCCATTCTTTGGCTTCTTCCCGGCAACTGGCTTACCGGGCGCGGCAACTCCCTTGCCGTCCTTCTTGAAGTTCTTCTTACCCTTGCCTTTCTTGAACTTAGTGGTTTTATTCACCATCAACACTTGATGTTCCTTTTTGATCTCCACCTCCGCTGATTTCAGCATTGAATATACCTCAGGAATGGTCTTTTCCATCCCCTGCATATTGAAGTTCATCACAAAGCTCTTGTAGCTTGGTGGAAGCGACTGAAGGATTCTGTCAATGACCGCGTCATCCGGGAGATTAACTCCCAGCTGAGACAAGCGGTTGTGTAACCCAGACATTTTGAGTATGTGCTCACTGACAGAACTATTTTCCTCCATTTTACAACTGAAGAACTTGTCGGAGACTTCATATCTCTCGACTCGGGCATGAGCTTGGAAAACCATTTTCAGCTCTTCGAACATCTCATATGCTCCGTGTTTCTCAAAACGCTTTTGGAGCCCCGGTTCTAAGCTGTAAAGCATGCCGCACTGAACGAGGGAGTAATCATCAGCACGTGATTGCCAAGCGTTCATAACGTCTTGGTTCTCTGGGATGGGTGCTTCACCTAGCGGTGCTTCTAGGACATAATCTTTCTTGGCAGCTATGAGGATGATCCTCAGGTTCCGGACCCAGTCCGTATAGTTGCTGCCATCATCTTTCAGCTTGGTTTTCTCTAGGAACGCGTTGAAGTTGAGGGCAACGTGGGCCATTTGATCTACAAGACATATTGTAAAGATTTTAGACTAAGTTCATGATAATTAAGTTCATCTAATCAAATTATTCAATGAACTCCCACTCAGATAGACATCCCTCTAGTCATCTAAGTGAAACATGATCCGAGTCAACTAGGCCGTGTCCGATCATCACGTGAGACGGACTAGTCAATATCGGTGAACATCTTCATGTTGATCGTATCTTCTATACGACTCATGCTCGACCTTTCGGTCTTCCGTGTTCCGAGGCCATGTCTGTACATGCTAGGCTCGTCAAGTCAACCTAAGTGTATTGCGTGTGTTCCGAGGCCATGTCTGTACATGCTAGGCTCGTCAACACCCGTTGTATGCGAACGTTAGAATCTATCACACCCGATCATCACGTGGTGCTTCGAAACAACGAACCTTCGCAACGGTGCACAGTTAGGGGGAACACTTTCTTGAAATTATTATAAGGGATCATCTTACTTACTACCGTCGTTCTAAGCAAATAAGATGTAAAACATGATAAACATCACATGCAATCAAATAGTGACATGATATGGCCAATATCATTTTGCTCCTTTGATCTCCATCTTCGGGGCTCCATGATCATCTTCGTCACCGGCATGACACCATGATCTCCATCATCATGATCTCCATCATCGTGTCTTCATGAAGTTGTCACGCCAACGATTACTTCTACTTCTATGGCTAACGTGTTTAGCAATAAAGTAAAGTAATTTACATGGCGTTATTCAATGACACGCAGGTCATACAAAAAATAAAGACAACTCCTATGGCTCCTACTGGTTGTCATACTCATCGACATGCAAGTCGTGATTCCTATTACAAGAACATGATCAATCTCATACATCACATATATCTCATTCATCACATCCTTTTGGCCATATCACATCACAAGGCACATGCTGCAAAAACAAGTTAGACGTCCTCTAATTGTTGTTGCATGTTTTACGTGGCTTCTATAGGTTTTTAGCAAGAACGTTTCTTACCTACGTAAAACCGCAACGTGATATGCCAATTTCTATTTACCCTTCATAAGGACCCTTTTCATCGAATCCGTTCCGACTAAACTGGGAGAGACAGACACCCGCTAGCCACCTTATGCAACTAGTGCATGTCAGTCGGCGGAACCTGTCTCAGTAAGCGTATGTGTAAGGTCGGTCCGGGCCGCTTCATCCCACAATACTGCCGAAACAAGATACGACTAGTAGTGGCAAGAAAAATTGACAACATCTACGCCCACAACTGCTTTGTGTTCTACTCGTGCATAGAAAATACGCATAGGCCTGGCTCATGATGCCACTGTTGGGGATCGTAGCAGAAATCAAAAAATTTCTACGGATCACCAAGATCCATCTATGGAGTTTACTAGCAACGAGAAGGAAGGAGTGCATCTACATACCCTTGTAGATCGCGAGCGGAAGCGTTCAAGTGAACGGGGTTGATGGAGTCGTACTCGTCGTGACCCAAATCACCGATGACCAAGCGCTGAACGGATGGCACCTCCGCGTTCAACACACGTACGGAGCAGCGACGTCTCCTCCTTCTTGATCCAGCAAGGGGGAAGGAGAGGTTGATGGAGATCCAGCAGCACGACGGCGTGGTGGTGGAAGTAGCGGGGATCCCAGCAGGGCTTCGCAAGCGCAAGCGGGAGGGAAAGGTGTCACGGGAGGGGGAGGGAGGCGCCAAGGGCTGTGGTGCGGCTGCCCTCCCTCCCCCCACTATTTATAGGGGTCCTGGTGGGGCGCCGGCCCCCTGGAGATCCCATCTGAGGGGGGCGGCGGCCAACGGGGTGGCTTGCCCCCAAGCCAAGTGGGGCGCCCCCCACCCCAGGGTTTCCAACCCTAGGCGCAGGGGAGGCCCAAGGGGGGCGCACCAGCCCACCAGTGGCTGGTTCCCCTCCCCACTTCAGCCCATGGGGCCCTCCGGGACAGGTGGCCCCACCCGGTGGACCCCCGGGACCCTTCCGGTGGTCCCGGTACAATACCGATAACCCCCGAAACTTTCCCGGTGGCCGAAACTGGACTTCCTATATATAATTCTTCACCTCCGGACCATTCCGGAACTCCTCGTGACATCCGGGATCTCATCCGGGACTCCGAACAACTTTCGGGTTTCCGCATACTAATATCTCTACAACCCTAGCGTCACCGAACCTTAAGTGTGTAGACCCTACGGGTTCGGGAGACATGCAGACATGACCGAGACGACTCTCCGGTCAATAACCAACAGCGGGATCTGGATACCCATGTTGGCTCCCACATGTTCCACGATGATCTCATCGGATGAACCACGATGTCGAGGATTCAATCAATCCCGTATACAATTCCCTTTGTCAATCGGTACGTTACTTGCCCGAGATTCGATCGTCGGTATCCCAATACCTTGTTCAATCTCGTTACCGGCAAGTCACTTTACTCGTACCGTAATGCATGATCCCGTGGCTAACTCCTTAGTCACATTGAGCTCATTATGATGATGCATTACCGAGTGGGCCCAGAGATACCTCTCCGTCATACGGAGTGACAAATCCCAGTCTCGATCCGTGTCAACCCAACAGACGCTTTCAGAGATACCTGTAGTGTACCTTTATAGTCACCCAGTTACGTTGTGACGTTTGGCACACCCAAAGCACTCCTACGGCATCCGGGAGTTACACGATCTCATGGTCTAAGGAAATGATACTTGACATTGGAAAAGCTCTAGCAAACGAACTACACGATCTTTGTGCTATGTTTAGGATTGGGTCTTGTCCATCACATCATTCTCCTAATGATGTGATCCCGTTATCAATGACATCCAATGTCCATAGTCAGGAAACCATGACTATCTGTTGATCAACGAGCTAGTCAACTAGAGGCTTACTAGGGACATGTTGTGGTCTATGTATTCACACATGTATTACGATTTCCGGATAACACAATTATAGCATGAACAATAGACAATTATCATGAACAAGGAAATATAATAATAACCATTCTATCATTGCCTCTAGGGCATATTTCCAACAAGTATACCATGGAGGAGAAGGGGGAGTGATGGGGGAGCACCTGCAGAGGACGTAGGAGGAGTGACGGGGGAGTGGGGCTGGACCTGGACGGTGGGGCAGCGGAGGCGTCGACCGGCAAGGCGCGCCGCGGCGGCGGGCTGGCGGTGGTGTAGGCAGGCCGCGGCCCCGTCCAGATCGAGGGGGGCGAGGCCTCCCTCCCTCGCCCGCGGCTCCGTCCCGGTCGGCTGCGCGTCGTGGCCCCGGAAGACGGCACGGGCGTGCGGTGCAGCGGCGGCCGGCTGGGCGACGGAGATGATGGCGGCGTGTGGCTGGACCTGGACGGCGGCGGAGCAGGGAGGCGCGGGCGGCTCTAGGGTTTGGAGGGAGGGAGAGAGGCGAGGCGGGAGGAAGAGGAGAGGGTGCGGCGTGAGTGGGGGAGGAGCGACGACCCCGCGCTCGCCCTGTCGAATTGGATATTTTTCCAGCCATGTGAAATGACGGAAATGCCCTCGGCGGGTCACAGAAATAACAGGCGGTGGCACACTGAAATATGGACTATTCATTGTATTTTTCCAGCCATGTGAAATGACGGAAATGCCCTCGGCGGGTCACAGAAATAACAGGCGGTGGCACACTGAAATATGGACTATTCATTGTAGCAGTGTCGAGTTTTGATCCGCCGGCAGGGATCATTCGGGAGCGAGATCGGACGGCCGAAAACGCATCCAAAAACGATCCGACGGCCGACATTCGCTAAGCTCTAAGAACGCTCATGTTCCCCCTAGATACTTATATCAGGATACATTCTAAGGAATGAACTGTCATATCATCTTGAAATCAACCATTAAACGTGCATCGTTGAAAATCTACAAAATTAATCTAAGAAAATGCAAGCACCGGAACTTGAACCCTAATGGGCTGATGTCACTTTTCATCTAACCATCGAACCATAAATTAGTTTGCGGGTCTCTCACACACTACACACTACTGTAAGGTACAAGCGGTGCAGATTCTCATCCGAAGTCAGTCGTTGCACGGTTAACACCAACATGCAGCTCACTTCCGCGCGCGCACACACGCACACAAAACATGCAACTCAATTTGGGTCATGGGGCCGGCTGGAGTGGATGGCTTAACTAATACAGTACTTATTTTAATATTGTGCCTAGTCAAAGTGGTCAACAATTTGTGCTGCCTTAGAACTAGGCACAACATCAACGGGGTTGTAATAGATCCAGAGAGAACATCACAAAAATCTGCGAATAGGAAAAAGCTCAATGGTGATGACGGCCTGGCGATTGATAATTGTATGGTATAATTGTATCATCGGGAGCAAAGAAAACCACAGTCTGAAATTGCTGTGGGATACTCTGAACCACGACAGTTCGTGAGCTCTTGGATCTTCAAAACCAGATTAAGGTGGAGATTGTTTTTAGTCACATTTTAAATAAAAAATAACCAAATGAGTTGCGTTATAAGTTAGATTTTGATTTTATGTATATGGTAGAGAGTGATGACATTTAGCGGACTTGTGCTATTTTATGAAGAAGAAAATAAACTGAAGTTAAATTATTGTGGTCTTTATTTCAATGATGTACTGCTTATGAAGAGAGATGAAGTGGATTGGAGGCTAACTGGTTTCTATGGTCACCGGCCTGGAATGAAAAACAGTTATCATGGATTGATGTTCATGATCTTTTTAGCAAAGGAGAATAGCCGTGGGTTGTTATTGGCGACTTCAATGATACTATGTTTGCACGTGAGAAATAAGGGGGCATTGTGAGGGTGTCTCGGCTAAGGAGGGCTCTCACCATGATGGTTCCTGGCCTGGCGGGCCGGACTAAGGACCCCTTGTCGGTTCCGCCCTAGTACATTACATTTAAGGTTTGAGAAGACTTGTTGGACACAACAAGAAGCTGGGATCGTGGAGGAGTCTACCTCCTCGTACGAAACCGACTAGGATACATGTACCCTAGAACACCCCCTTGTATACTATATAAACCGAGGTGCCAGACTCATAGATAGACAACTTACAATCTCTTGGTATTTTGTACTCTCGACACACTTCAATGAAATAAAACACAAGCAAGACGTAGGGTATTATCTCCTCTCGAGAGCCCTAGCCTGGGTAAAATTTCTTGTATTTGTTACCATCCCACCAAGTAGCCTAGCTAGAATACCCTACAGAGGGGTCTGTCGGATTTAGCTCCGACAGTGATGACCCATACTATGGACTTGAAGATATTGGCTTCCTAGATGATCCATTCACATGTCATCGGCGAGTCATTACGGAGAAACTAGACCATGTTGCATGCAATACATCATGGTAAATGAAGTTTCCTATGGCAAGATTGACAAATTAGTCACATGTCCATTCTGATCACAATCGCTTGTTTTGGACACTAAGCACTATGGTTTTGCAATGCTCATGCAGTTGAGTGGAGGAGGCAAAATATTTGGGGCCAAGTGTCTACAGGAGGAGACAATGACAGACATTGTGTCCCATTACCTGGGAGCGTGCAAAATTAGCTGGTACTGACCCCTCCCTGGTGGCTAGAACCAAAGCAATGCATGCATATCTTCATAATTGGGATGGAGAGGTTTGGCACGATACTAAGAGGAGAATAAAAGAATAGAAGCTAGAGAAAAATTCACGGTGGTCCTTTGAATGTGGAAACACTGATGTGTCAAAAGGAGTTGCATGTGCTTATTGAAAACCTTTTGGACCAGAAAGAAATATACGGAATGAAGTGCATGCATATCTTCACTCAATATTTGGAGGTTTGGAGATGGACAAAAAAATCACATTTGGGATGATGCATGGATCTTGAACTGTTCTAGCAGGAAGGTAATTACTGTCCATAGGGCAATTTACTGAAAAATGTGAGTGATTTAATTGACCCTTCAATGGGTCTCTAGGGTGAAGAATTGGTTAGCCATACACTATGGTTGGTTGATGCTCAATGGGTGTCATCTATTCCACTATATTATTGAATGGAAACTAACAAGGAGTGGAATGTTTTTAGTACGATTTGCGTATCATGCAGAATGGGACTTCCAATTTGGTCGGAGAATAATAAGACTTGCTGGCAGAGGTGAAATATTTGTTAATAGTATTTGGAGCAAAATATGGAAGTTTATGTGTCCAGCAAAGGTGAAAGTATTTATATGGCACACACTTCATGGCACCCTCCCATGCCAAGCCATTCTTGCAAACATACATCTCAAAGTATCACCTGAGTGCCCAACTCATGATCAAGGACCTGAGGATGTACACCATATCTTGTTTCAATGCATAAATACAAAGAAGGTCTTGAACCTTCAAGGGCTAGAAACCTTGGTTGAAAGAGATTGAGGTAGTGACCTTGCAGGCAAGCCGACACTGAAATTTTGATGTCATGCAAGCATGCAAGCATACAAAGTTTAGTTGTAGCATTTTTCAAAGTAATAATATTAATCCCACAAGAAACATAGTAAATGGTCCTTGCCTCTTGTAGATGTTTATTGCAATGTGCCTGTAACTTAAATATGCTCCAAAGTAAAAGCGTTGCGGAAGTGAAAATGTTGCAAAAGGTGTCGTCGCTTGAATGTAATGGTGCAAAGTAAGCATAAAGAAGAAGCGAGTAATGGAAAATGATGAAATCAACAATTAAGCTAACGCATTCTCAAGGAATCTTGATTGCCAGCTAGTATGCATGTTACTTAATTACGATAACGTACAATTCAAGGCTCGGATAAATAATCCACTTTATATGTGTTTATAAGTGGGCGGAACCAAGTTCAGACGCGTGCATACTTGTGTAGCTTCATATGAAGCACGCCACTACTGTTACTCCGTGATGCGGCTGATGTCAACAGTAATTAAGGGTCTCCCATGGAAAAGGCTAAAAGGTGGTTTCTGTTATTCCTCTATCAAAGTTTCGTAAGGAGGGAGATACCTTCTATCACCGCATTACCTCCGCTCACCACATCACTAAGGCGATTACATCCTTCTCGCCCACATAGACAAATGTTATGTGGTGCACTTCACACAACATCGGGAAAGATAGTTAACATAAACATATAAAGAGGATATTGTTATGCGAATTTAACTCATACACATACTAGGGTTCTTACATACGATTGTGAACTAGGGGGATTTACTCACACATGGAGACAGCAAGCATCATCAAGGCGTTCATGGCAATAATAAGTGAATGGTTAGAGTTATACACGTATAAATCCACACCTGGGCTCGGTAATAGAAAGAGATGAATGGTAATGATAAGTATGTGGATGATGATGATGAAGAAGAAGATTGATGTTGAAGTCTCCTTGATCGAGGTGATGGCGTGGCAGTGCCCTTCCGCGATTCCCCCTCTGGATCCCTTATGGAGGTGAGGATTTCTGGTTCTGGATCATGGTTATGGTGTCTCTGTTTGTCCTCCCTGAGATCCGATCACGCGGGGTTGAAGTAGTTGACCAGGGGGAGGCGGCGCTATGCGGTATGACCGCTCGTACGAGCTTACCACATACCGTCTTCAGTACTGAATGCCTCTTCGCGGCTGGTTTTTGTCCCACTTGAACGATGCTTCATATGGTAGGTCATTATCTCATCATTTGACATGATTTCTAACCATAAATGGGTGTTTCCCGATTAATGCTCCAAATATACTTTTTAGGATCGTGATGAAATAGGCAGAAAAAGGTGTGTGAAGGCGGTAAAATACTAAAATCCTATAACTAAAATGCAAAACAAAAGGTAAAAAATGATGCAAAATAGGACTAAACCTTCCCCACCCCTCTGACCTTGATGTCCCGCTTTTCTAGAAAATAAAATAAATACAATCTTGATTTATTTTATTTCTCGAAGGACTAAACACATGCACATGCGCGGGTGGTTCTATGTATCGCTCCTAGCAAGCGATATAGTCGGGCCGCCCCACAAAGCCTGTAAGCACTTTATTTTATTTTGTGATTGTTATTTTTTTGCTTTATTGTACTATTCATTTTGCTTATCTTTCACTCTTTGGTTTTTCGTTCCCACCTTTGTATATATATAATGCAAGATATTCCAAAAAAACATTTCAAAAGTGTTCTTGGTTAAAAAGTTAGTTCATGTAACAAAAAAATGTTCAGTGTGTACTAGAAAAAATGGTCGTTGTTCTTCGCAAAAGCATATTCGTTGTTTATTTAAAATATACAAAACATGTGTTTAAAAAAATTACTGTGTACTAAAAATGTTCAATATTATCTAAACAATGTTTTGTCTGTACTATAAAAATGTTCATTGTGTACTTGGAAAATGTTGACCGCACATCTGGAAATGTGCGTCATGTATTTGACTTCGTTTACCACTTAACAAAAACATGTTCATCGTATATAAATAAAAATGGACGACGTGTATCTCCAAATTGGTCCTCACATATTCCAAATATATTCATCATGTTTTTAGAAAATATTAATCGCTTACTTAAAATTAGTCAATGCATATGAAAAAATGTACATCGCATGGTTGAAAATTATTAACTAGGCAATTAAAATATTCATTACATATTTAAAAATATCCATAACATATTTTAAAAATATTAAAAAGTTCATTTTTTTTAAAATGATGCATTTACAAAAACATTAAAAAAGGTAAATAGGCGAAAAGAAGAAGGGTAAAATAATTTTTGGTTTACCGCTTCCTTTTTTATTTGGATTATTTGAAATCGCTTGAAAGGAGCTATAATTTTCTTTTTCCTTTTTTTACCTTTTCTGGATATGCCTACTCCTATGTATCTCTTGAAATGAGCTATACACCTACTCCTATACATCGCATTAAGCTACAAACTGTCGCTACAACACCCAGTAGCACCCGACCACTCCTTCTTTCGATCTTCCAAAAATGGGCGCTCCAAGAAAAAAAACATTTACATTTGTTAACACAATTGAAAACACAAGTTATCATGTAGCTCCTTACTTATAATTTAGTTTTTCTAAAAGAAATCGTCAAACAATAAAAACTCAAGAATTTCTAAAAAAATGTTCACGAACTTCAAAAAAATCATGTATTGTTTTCTGAAAGTCACGAATTAAAAAATACATTCACATGTTTTAAAGCATATGCGTATATTGATACAATGTTCGCATGTTTAAAGGTTGTTCATGAGTTGAAAATTGTTCGTACATTTTAATAACTGTTCATCAATTTGAATAAAGTTTCACAAATTTGGAAGAACATAAATTCAAGAAATGTTCATTATTTTCTAAAATATGAAAATATGGAAAACCATGACGTAAAGAACAAATGTAAGAACATCAAAGAACCGGAAACATGTACACAAATTTAGCGACCAAAATGAACCACACAGAAAGATGGATGGAAACCGATGAAAAAAGCAGCAGAAAACTAGCAACAAAAATAAATCACCTAAAATGGGTCGGCTTAAGTCATGTGAAGGATACACATTTTCTACAGATGCTATTCTATTCTACGCCACGTCGCTACCCAATAAGTATATAATAGGAAATTTATAGCTATATGTAGCATTTATTGCAAATCTGCACTGCAAAAAGTCCAACTCTATTACTAGACTGTTTAGTTTTCGTATAGGTTTTTGGATCCCGTTCTTTCGGTTTTATAAAGTTTCTAGATAGTTTTAAGTTTCTTACATTCATTTCTTCCTTTTTCTCTTATTTCTCCATAGGTTTTATTTTTTTCCTTTTTATTTCTTTCACTTTTTTCATTTTTATTTTTCCATTTCCCTTTTGTCGTTTTTCTTCTTGTCTTGAGGAGAAGGTCTTAGAAAATTTTGAAATATTCACACTTTTTGAGAAAATGTTCTCGCTTTTTGGAAAAACTCTGAATCTAAAAAAATTATTCCACAGAAGTCATAAGAATTTTCAGCTTTCTAAAATAAATCTTCTCGTTTTTTGAAAAATATTGAGGGTTTTAAAAGAAATGTTTATAAAAGTTTTACAAAATATTTGTATTTTAAAATATGTTCATGGGTTTTCAGAAAATGTTCAGAAGGTGCTCAAAAATCACGTTTTCAGTTTTACGACTTTTTATCCTTTTCTACTGCAACTAATTTTGCTGAAGAAAAGTGGCTGAAATACTGATATAGTACGCAAAAAGAAAATGACTTGACTTGCTACATGTAGGGGCAACTTGGACGGTGTAGGTGTGTAGCAGGCTGGCTTGTGTTGTGCCGGGGACATCCTGTGTTGGGCCAGTGCCGCTGCTTTTTTATTTTTGAGGGGTGGGTCTGTATCAGTGTGTTGACTATATCTCCCTTAAGCGAGATGGAAGCATCACTCACTAAAGGGTCTACACTTATCGGGGCGGCCTATTCGTCACACGTACAGTAAAAGAAAAAGGCAAATAGGCAATGGAGCGCGACAAGGCTTCGAACCCTGGTCTCTTGGTTAAGAGCAACAGCGGCTAACAAGTGGCCTTGCCCTTGGTTACAATTTAGTAGGGCGCCAAAACATAACTCCAAACGAGTCGAGGTTTCCACTGTTTCTTCTCCAGGTTTTTTTTTCCAGTTTTTCTTTGTTTGTTTTTCACTGGTTTTTCTCTGCTTTCATTGTTTTCTTTCTTTTTCTTTGGCTTTCTTTATTTCTTTCCCAATTTTCACCCGGTTTTTAATCTCCTTTTTTGTTTTTCTCTCGGGTTTTGTTTATTTCTTTCTCGTTTCTCATTGGTGATTTTGTTTTCTTTTTTTGTTTCTTTTAGTTCTTTGATTGCTTTTCTTGTTTCTTCTCCTTTTTTTTGTTTCTCCTTTTGTTTTTATTTTGTTTTTTCTTATGTTTGTATTAATTTTTACTCTACATGTTTTGTATATGTCAAGTATGCTTTTCCAATATAAATATAAAACTTTTTAAATACATAGTCAACATTTTTACTATACATATTTTCAACATTTTTGAAATACTTCAGTCAAAAAATACAAGATTAATATTTTTTTATATATATGGTCAGCATTTTTTCTGTACACACTTTTAAACATTTTCGAATTCCTGATTAATATTTTTCAAATACACATTTAACCTTTTTTTAAAACATGATCAACATTTTTTTTCTATACACATTTAACATTTTTTAAAAGCTTGATTAACATTTTTCAAGATTTTACCAAATGCTTGATTAACATTTTTATATACATGATCACATTTTTGCTTCATTTTTTAATACATGGTCAACATTTTTTCTGTACCCATTTAACATTTTTTAAGTGCTTGATTAAAAATTTCAAATACTTGTTCAACATTTTTTTCAAATGGTTGATTCACATTTATATATACATGATCAAAAAAAATCTTAATTTTTTAATACATGGTCAACATTTTTTCTATACGCATTTACAATTTTTCCAATGCTTGATTAACATTTTGCAAAAACTGGTTCAAGATTTCTTCAAATTTTTGATTAATATTGTTTAAATACACGATCACATTTTTCACACACATTTTATTTTATCTGTATACATTTTCCGTATAATAAACATTTTCTCTATGAACTTTTAACATTTTTCAGATGCTTGGTCAACATTTTTAAATATTTTATGTAGAATAATTTTTCTAATATATTTATTTTGAATATTTGGAAGTTTAAACACTAGTTAAAAAAGCAAAAAATAAAAACAAAGAACGTGAAAGAAACAAAACAAAAAATGAGACATGTCAGTGTGCCTGGGCCGGCCCAGCTCGGGCCTACCTTCAGCAAGACATCCTCTCGTCCCGCATGAAGCAGGACATATCATTGCCCCTGTTTCGGAGCTTGGCCTCTCCGTATGTCATCATCTTTGGCTACTACAACCTTCTGATCTCAATTGTATTTCTGTAAATATTATTGAGAGTTTACAAAGCATATGTTTTAGCCTTGAAAAAACTGCCTTATCGGCTCTCTCACCATCGAACATCGAGATTACCCTGTAAAAAGTTTAAAAAAGAAGGTGCACGGCCATCATGTTATCGGTTATGCCTAATTACAAATAGAAAGAAGCAACGTCCAACATCATCGGCAATAAGCATATTTGCTTTTTAAAAATACGAAATCACTAGTTGATGAGTACTTGTTACAAAGATCACTCCCACCTTCTCAGATCGCGACAAGTGGCACGCTGCATGTGCGGCACTTGTCGCAACCAGGGAGTTTCCCTTTTTTTGTAGATCCATTTCAAAACATTTTATCTCTTAAACCGTGCGTCCAAATCTTGAACCGTTTTCACCGTTGGATTCCTCGCGTTGAGATCTTCAAAACTAGATCCCATATTTATAGGTTTTGACGAACTTTTTTTTCACGAAAAAAACCGGACAAAAAACCAGATGAAAAAACCGACCCGGGAGCACATGTTTTTCCCTTTCCGAAAGAGGCAGGCCCGTGCCACTCGTGGAAGGAAAAAAAAAACCAGAAAACGTGTTTTTTTGTTTCCGATAGGCACGGCCGTGACTCTCGCGAAAGCACAACCTGCCTCTCGCGAAAGCAAAACCGTGCCTCTCGCGGAAGGAAAAAAAACAGAAAACGCGTTTTTTATTCCGTTTACGATAGGCACGGCCGTGACTCTCGCGGAAGCAAAACCGTGCCTCTCGCAAAAAAAAATAGAAAACGTATTTTTTTCCTTTTCCGAGAGGCACACCCGTGACTCTCGCGAACCACAACCGTACCTCTCGCGGAAGCAAAATTGTGCCTCTTGTGGAAGAAAAAAGTGTTTTTTTTTCCGTTCCCGAAAGGCACGGCCGTGACTCTCGCGAAAACACAACCGTGCGTCTCGCGGAAGCAAAACCGTGCCTCTCGCGGAAGGAAAAAAAATAGAAAACGCGTATTTTTTCGCTTCCGAAAGGCACGGCCGTGCCTCCCGGGAAAGCACAACCGTGCCTTTCGTGGAAGCAAAACCGTGACTCTCGTGAAAGAAAAAAAATAAAACGCGTTTTTTTGCGCAAAAAATTTTTTGTTCGAATTTTTTTACCCAAAAGGTAAGGAAGACCGGTAGAAAACCGAAACATAAAAAAACCTGAAAAAATCGTTTAAAAAGCCGAAAACGTGTGCGAAAAAATTAAAAAAAAATTCGGAGGGAGCGCCCAGAGCGTGACACGTGGCGGGCGGCTGAGAGAGCGCCAAGTGGCATTGATCGTTGCGAGGCTCCCGAAGGAGCGCTCGTTAACTAGTTGCTCTCTTAAAAATAGCAATGGAAGAAACGAAAGATAGGATGCGTTCGGTTGCTCGCATTAGGCCCAGCCAGGTCCGTGCGGGCAATTTTCGGTCTCTGTGGTTGCCTGGCTCGCATCAAAATCTTGGCCCGCACGAATATTAAACCATTGCTCAGCCATGCCCGCTAGAAACGCCCGAATCGGCAGCTTCCAGCAAACCAGGCTCCAGCGATGCAAGGAAGGGGAACGCGGCGTTGCATAGATGCGGGCAGGGAGATGGCGGGAGTGATGGCGCATCTCCGAAAAAGCGGTGGGACAATTTCACATCATCGCCCACCGATTCAGTCACCCTATATAGCTAGGGTGACCGCCACGGCGAAACTCCTGCCAACATTTCCCCCCTCTCGAACTTTCCCTCTGGCGCAGATCCACTTCTTCAACGAGGTAAGCGACGCAACTACTTCGGCGACCGGTTGACTGCAGCAGCGGATCGACTGCTCCTCTTATCCGACGTGCGAGGCACCTCCTCCGCGGCTCTGTGATTGCGTGTGTAAGTTCAATCACCCACTCCTCCCTACTAGTTATATCTAGATCTGTCCATGTGGTAGGGTTAGATCTTTCGATCTGTGTGAGTGTGATGTTGTAGTAGCTAGTTGTGATGGATTGAAGCATGCCAGGGGGTATTTCCATGTCGGCAAGGATTGATAGCAAGCAGTCATGGATGGATTGGTAGTATGCTTAGATGTGCGGTCATCGATGTGTCCATGATTAGTGTTCCGTTCTGTTGTGTTGAGCTGTTGTATGCTTTGATGGATTTGGTAGCGCTGTCTTGAACTAGATCATCCATGTGTGCATGTGTTACTGCTAGTTCGATTTTTCCATGTTTATTGGTAGTTCCTATTGTCGATGGGTAGTGTGTTCTGGTGTTGATGACGCTTACGTTTGTAGGAGATGAGCATGCAAGAGTTTAGTCAGGCCATCGTGATGTCTGATACGTCCATTTTGCATCATGCTTTTATATTGATATTTATTGCATTATGGGATGTTGTTACACATTATATCACAATACTTATGCCTTTTGTCTCTTATTTTATAAGGTTTGCATGAAGAGGGAGAATGCCGGTAGCTGAAATTCTAGACTGGAAAAGGATTAAATATTAGAGACCTATTCTGCACAACTCCAAAAGTCCTGAAACTTCACGGAGAATTATTTTGGAATATATAAAAAATATTGGGCGAAGAAAGCACCAGACGGGGCCATCAGCCATCCACAAGGGTGGGGGGCGCCCCCCTACCTTGTGCCCCCCCTGTCAGGCCTCCGATGCCCATCTTCTGCTATATGGTGTGTTTTGACCTGGAAAAAAACAGAAGAAAGCTTTCGGGACGAAGCGCCGCCGTCTCGAGGCGGAACTTGGGCAGAACCAATCTAGGGCTCCGATGGAGCTGTTCTACCAGGGAAACTTCCCTCCCGGAGGGGGAAATCGAAGCCATCATCATCACCAACGATCCTCTCATCGAGAGGGGGTCAATCTCCATCAACATCTTCACCAGCACCATCTCCTCTCAAACCCTAGTTCATCTCTTGTATTCGATCTTTGTCTCAAAACCTCAGATTGGTACATGTGGGTTGCTAGTAGTGTTGATTACTCCTTGTAGTTGATGCTAGTTGGTTTATTTGGTGGAAGATCATATGTTCAGATCCTTAATGATAATTAATACTCCTCTGATTATGAACATGAATATGCTTTGTGAGTAGTTACGTTTGTTCCTGAGGACATGGGAGAAGTCTTGTTATAAGTAATCATGTGAATTTGGTATTCGTTCGATAGTTTGATGAGATGTATGTTGCTTTTCCTCTAGTGGTGTTATGTAAACGTCGACTACATGACACTTCACCATGATTTGGGCCTAGGGGAAGGCATTGGGAAGTAATAAGTAGATGATGGGTTGCTAGAGTGACATAAGTTTAAACCCTAGTTTATGCGTTGCTTCATAAGGGGCTGATTTGGATCCATATGTTTCATGCTATGGTTAGATTTATCTTAATTCTTCTTTCCTAGTTGCGGATTCTTGCGAGAGGGGTTAATCATAAGTGGGAGGCTTGTCCAAGGAAGGGCAGCACCCAAGCACTGGTCCACCCACATATCACATTATCAAAGTAACGAACGTGAATCATATGAGCATGATGAAAACTAGCTTGACAGTAATTCCCATGTGTCCTCGGGAGCGCTTTGCATTCTATAAGAGTTCCATCCAGACTTGTCCTTTGCTATTGGGCCACCTTGCTTCACCTTAGTTACTTTTGTTACTTGTTACCCATTACGAATTATCTTATCACACAACTATATGTTACCGATAATTTCAGTGCTTGCAGAGAATACCTTGCTGAAAACCGCTTGTCATTTCCTTCTGCTCCTCATTGGGTTCGACACTCTTACTTATCGAAAGGACTACGATAGATCCCCTATACTTGTGGGTCATCAAGACTCTTTTCTGGTGCCGTTGCCGGGGAGTGAAGCGTCTTTGGTAAGTGGAATTTGGTAAGGAAACATTTATATAGTGTGCTGAAATTTACTGTTACTTGTCACTATGGAAAATAATCCTTTGAGGGGCTTGTTCGGGGTATCTTCACCTCGACCGGTAGATAAAGAAGTTTCTCCTCAACCTACTGAACCTACTGAAAATATTTATTATGAAATTCCTTCGGGTATGATAGAGAAACCGCTAGCTAATCCTTATGCAGGAGATGGAACTTTACATCCTGATATGCACCTAATCTATGTGGATGAAGTTTGTGGATTATTTAAGCTTGCAGGTTTGCCCGAGGATGATGTCAAGAAGAAGGTATTCCCTTTATCTTTGAAGGGAAAGGCATTGACATGGTATAGGCTATGTGATGATATAGGATCATGGAACTACAACCGATTGAAATTGGAATTTCACCAGAAGTTTTATCCTATGCATCTGGTTCATCATGATCGGAATTATATATATAATTTTTGTCCTTGTGAAGGAGAAACTATCGCTCAAGCTTGGGGGAGGCTTAAGTCAATGTTATATTCATGCCCCAATCATGAGCTCTCAAGAGAAATTATTATTCAGAATTTTTATGCTCGGCTTTCTCATAATGATCAATCCATGCTCTTGTACCGGTTCTTTTATGAAAAAGGATATTGAATTCGAATGGGATTTATTGGAAAAAATTAAACGCAAGTCTAAAGATTGGGAACTCGACGAAGGTAATGAGTCAGGTATAAACCTTAAGTTTGATTATGTTAAATATTTTATGGATACCGATGCTTTTCGTGATTTTAGCACTAAATATGGACTTGACTCTGAGATAGTAGCATCTTTTTGTGAATCTTTTGCTACTCATGTTGATCTCTGATACGTCTCCAATGTATCAATAATTTTTTATTGTTCCATGCTATTATATTATCTGTTTTGGATGTTTCATATGCATTAATATGCTATTTTTATTATTTTGGGACTAACTTATTAACCTAGAGCCCACTGCCAGTTTCTGTTTTTTCCTTGTTTTTGAGCTTCGCAGAAAAGGAATACCAAACAGAGTCCAAACGGAATAAAACCTTTGTGATGATTTTTCTTGGACCAAAAGACACCCAGGAGACTTGGAGTACAAGTCAGGGGAGCCACGAGGTGGCCACAAGGGTGGAGGGCGCTGTCGGTGTCAAGACCGGCGAATCTCGGGTAGGGGGTTCCGAACTATGCGTCTAAGGGGATGGTAACAGGAGGCGGGGGACACAATGTTTACCCAGGTTCAGGCCCTCTCGATGGAGGTAATACCCTACTTCCTCCTTGATTGATCTTGATGATATGAGTATTACAAGAGTTGATCTACCACGAGATCGTAGAGGCTAAACCCTAGAAGCTAGCCTATGATTATGATTGTTGTTGTCCTACGGACTAAACCCTCCGGTTTATATAGACACCGGAGGGGGCTAGGGTTACACAGAGTCGGTTACAAGGGAGGAGATCTACATATCCGAATTGCCAAGCTTTCCTTCCACGCAAAGGAGAGTCCCACCCGGACACGGGACGAAGTCTTCAATCTTGTATCTTCATAGTCCAACAGTCCGGCCAAGGTATATAGTCCGGCTGTCCGAGGACCCCCTAATCCAGGACTCCCTCAGTAGCCCTGAACCAGGCTTTAATGACGATGAGTCCGGCACGCAGATTGTCTTCGGCATTGCAAGGCGGGTTCCTCCTCCGAATACTCCATAGAAGATTTTGAACACAAGGATCGTGTCCGGCTCTGCAAAACAAATTCCACATACCACCGTAGAGAGTATATTATTCCACTAATCTAATCCGCTGACAACTTTTCATAACGTGACGTCCTGCCGTGGCCCGGTCATTACGAACCGTTTTTCCCTGCCTGCCACTGCACGTGTTGCGAGGCGGTTTTATTGGCACGTCTTGTCGAAGCAGAGATCGTGTTCCCCTTATCACGGGATTGTCATCAATACGGATATGGGTAACCCAACCGCGCCATCAATCGCGGCGGTTGGGGAATAAGCGATTTTACGGGGCAAGTAGGGAGGCGCACAGTTTCTACTGCCCTTATAAAGGGACAAGGACTCCTCTTTTTCACCCACACCTTCTTCTTCCCTGCCCATCCAGTCTCGCGCACTCGAGCTCCAGCGGACAAGTTCTCATTTTCTCCGCAAAGCCATTCCAAACATGTCCGGAGCGGGAGGCAAGAGGATGGTCTCCTCCGTTACGGAGGAGAAGATTACGAAGCTCCGGGAAGCCGGATACCTGGCCGCAGACATTGCGCACCGGCTCCCAGACGCGGGGCAGATCGTCCCTACTCCAGAACCCCATGAGAGGGTTGTATTCCTTACCCACTTCGTCCGCGGGCTGGGATTTCCCCTCCACCCATTTGTCCGCGGGCTCATGTTCTAGTACGGGCTGGACTTCCATGATCTGGCCCCTAATTTCATCCTCAACATCTCGGCGTTTATCGTCGTGTGCAAGGCCTTCCTCCGCATCAAGCCCCACTTCGGCCTGTGGCTGAAGACCTTCAACGTGAAACCGAAGGTGGTGGTCAGCCAGCAAGCGGAGTGCGGAGGCACCATGGTGGGCAAAATGCCCAACGTCACCTGGCTCGAAGGCTCCTATGTGGAGACCGTGAAGGGGTGGCAATCGGGGTGGTTCTACATCACCGAGCCGCGTGACACCAACTGGGTGGCGGCCCCCGAATTTCGATCCGGCATCCCCATGCGGCTCACCTCCTGGAAAGAGAAGGGCCTATCCTGGGGTTCATCGGTGGAGCTGACCGGACGCCAGAACTGTGTTAAAAACATGATAAGCAAGAAAATCAAGCTTGTCAACGTGGTCCAGGTCATGCTCTTCCGCCAGATCCTCCCGTGTCAAAGACGGGCATTCAATATGTGGGAGTTCGACCCGGCCAAGCACCAGACGCTGCGAGAGCTTTTCGACACGACGCACCAAGACGTTTGGAAGGTGCTGTTCAAGGCCGCCGAGGTACCTCCTCCCCTTACCGAGGATCGCGGACTCAGCGCAAAGCGCCCTGCCAATCCGGTAAGCTCTTTATATCTCATAAGATGTTCCTTTCCCCAGTATAATCATGTGAGGGATCTGAGCCTCCACGCCATTTTAACAGGACTGGGTAGCGACAGCGGAGCGGATCGATTGTCCGGCCCCACTGCCCGAAGATCCAGCAAGGGCTCTCTTAACGGAGATGCTGGTTCCGGCGCCCTATGAGGTGCCGGAGAAGAAGGTCAAGAAGAAGGCCGCGGGGACCAGGAAAGGTCTCCGACGCAAGGTTGTATCGGACTCATCGTCCGATAACACCGAGGCGCCCTCCTCCCACGAAAACGAGGAGGAGGAAGAGGAAAGTTCTCCCCCAGCCGGGGAGACAAGAAAAGGAAGGCCGCCCCATATGGGGAGGCCGAAGGGTCCAAGAAGGGAAGGACCCTCCTTCCGGACTACTCCACAACAGCCGCTTACAGCGACGAGGAGTGGTTGCCCAGGGACAAGCCCCTGGCGAAGTCGTAAGTATCCGGATACCATAATAGTTCTGGTATGTTTTGTTTTGTTGCTTCTTATCATGCCAAACATGATCATGCAGTCCATCCAAAGCCCATATCGACGTATCCTCTTCGGATGAGTCTTTGGGCCAGTCGGCGATGAACAGGGATTCACTCCCGACCGCCACCTTCACCCGCCCTACGGACGACGTCGAGGTGTTGTCTCAAAGGGCACTGAACCAAGGGGAGATAGTTCTGGAGGTTCCCCAAGGCGACATCCCAGACGCTGGGCGCATGGGGGGCAATACTCCCATGGGCTCTAATGACGGGGGCAACCAGTTTGGCCCCTAGCCGAATACTGCCCGGAACCTCCAGTGGTTCCGGATTCTATCAGGCGACCCCTGGCTAAGGGGGGCGAGCCATCTGTGCCGATGGCCTTTGTCCATCCAGAGGCATCGGACAATTTGCTGGAAGCACTTCGTGGCGCTTCCATTGACGAAGAGCACCGCACTATCATGAGTGCGGTGGTTGAGAAGGTTCGGTCCACCAAAAGCGGACTGACTGAAGCCAGTGCCAGCCTCCTAACAGGCTTTGAGGTAAGTAATCAAATTATGAAAAAATGTTACAACATAGACAGTAGCCCCTGATGCTTTGTTTGGTGTTCGTAAAGAAAGGCCGAACAGAGGATTAAATAATAATCACAGGAGTCTAATCAGAATATGTCTATGCGAATAAGCAGGCTTCGCTCCGCACTGAAGCGGGGCCTTGAGCGGTCCGAGGAAGAGCTCGGCCTTACCAAGAGGCAGCTCGAAGAGAACAAAGGTAAGTGATACCCCGTCTGTATGTTGATAAAGAAAAAAGAAGGTGGTTGTTAGATCATAGGATCGTCATGAATTTGGCTAGGGGCCACGACCGAAGTGGCGGCCTTGAAGAAGGCGCTGTCCGAGGCCGAAGACAAAGCGGCCAAGGAGCGCACCGAGCGCGAGAAGCAAGAGGCCCGAGTCGGCGAGGTTCAGCAAGAGCTCCAGGATTTTGTCAAGAAATACGAGTCCTTGGAGCGTGACTCTAAGACGCAAGGGTCCGAGCTTGCGAAGGCCCTCGAGAATGCACAAAATGCCAAGGCCGAAGCCCAAAAGGCCCTCCAGGAAATTCAGGCGGTCAAGAAGATAGCGCGGGTAAGGCATTCATTATGCAAAGCAAGCATGTGAAGGAAACTTTCCTTTTACTTACCCAAATTCGGAGCTCTCCAGGAGCGTTCGCAGATCTATCCAGCAGCGTATCGAATGCCGCGGAGTTCTACCGGGCCGAGGAAGGGAGCTCGACGGAGAAGTTGTTCTAGTCTCAGTATACTGGGACCGAACATCCGATGCCCTTGAGCGACCAGTTGAAGCAACTGGTCGAGCTTCACAAGGCGGCCGAACAGGCCATGAAGGGTCTCATAGTCCGGATGTGGCCTGGCGAGCCCCTGCCTGGCAGCTACTTCGGCCTGGTAAAGCGGCTTGTGAATGCCTGCCCATGGTTTGAAGTCATAAAGCGGTCCGTCTGCATTGAAGGTGCGCGCAGGGCCTTTGCCCGTGCGAAAGTGCACTGGGCGAAGATGGACGCCGAAAAGCTGGTGAAGGAGGGGCCGCCGGAGGGCAAGGAGCATCGCCACCCCGAAAAGTATTATGACAGTGTCCTGAAGGGTGCTCGCCTTGTGGCGGAGGAATGTGCTAAGGATGTAATATTTGAACGAATGTACTCATGTAATCCTGTAATGTGAAAACGAGTTCATGTGCGCTATATAACGCTTGTTGATTTAAAATATTACCTTCTGTGCGGCCGTTTATAAAATCTGAGAGTTGGCTAGTCGTCAGCTTCTGCCCCCATGTAACTAGTACTGAGGTGTTCGGGATAAACCTGATCACTCTTTATCCCAGTTTTGGGTCCTTCGAAGGAGGTGTTCAGCACAACGAACCAGACAATCGGACTATAAAGCTTTATCACTCTCACTTAGCCATAGAAGTCTACAATTTTAAATTTTGGCGAAGCCCCTAGTATTCGGAAGGCCGAACTTGGGGCGCTATGTACGCCTAAATCGGACAAGGCCGACTCCTCGCCCGAAGCGGAAAAAATCTTGAAGGATTTGAGACCTCTCGAACAGCGACCAGCTCTCGCCGCATCATGACAGTCAGTTTTCGGCTTTCTCTACTGAGGTGCTCGTCTGGAAAAACCGGGACACAATCGCGGTAGTTCTCCCAGTGCTACCTTAGCCGATATAGCGGAACGTAAGGTACCAAAACATGGGAGCCGGGCAAACCCAACTATTGACCCAAGACATGATTCGGAGCTGATGCATATAATGCTATAAGTTCGGGGTACCGCACTGTCGAAAGTGTGACTTTTCATGCCGTGTGATGGGGTACACTGAAGCCCCTGGCGCACTGGACGTATCAGAATGTACGGGTGCAATTTGTCGTAAATAAGCAGACAAGGAAAAAAGATGAAGGAATGCAATAATGAGCTAATGCTGTACATTGTTATTTAAATGATACGTCAAAGCGTATGTATACAAGTAGTGCAATAAGTAAAAATAGGACTATTTGACATGTCCTATCCAAGGGCAAGCTGCGTGTGGGTATGTAAAACAGGCATATCGATCGTCATCAGAAACCACCTGGGGATTCCCTTGTACGTCATAGCTTCTTGCTTCCTTGGTGTTTCCTTCCCGTGACGGGTCCGATAATCAGGCGATCGGAGAGGGCCTTCAGAGAATAGGGGCCTGAAAGGAAGAAAATGTTAAAGATATACGGGTCCTGAGGCGGTTGAGCCGCATTGTGGGACGTGCCATAGCCATGCCTCCGCCTATGTCCATGGTATCTTGAGTGCGTAATTATGTATGCGCGGCGCAAATTTCGCCGCTTGACTGGGAATAGGACGGAGGCCGAATTGCTAGGCGAGCTCTGAACGTGCCGGGCGATCCTGTTGCAGGGTACTCTAGACTCGCTTGAAGGTGTCCGGGGGCTTTTTCGCCGAATTGGCGTTTTGTCTCAGAAGGCTGCTTTGCACTTCTGCTGCGAGGGCCGCAGTGTGCTCCTCCGTACGGAGCGAGCGTTCTGTGTTTCCATTAACTGTTATAACCCTGCGAGGTCCTGGCATTTTGAGCTTGAGGTATGCATAATGCGGTACCGCATTGAATATGGCGAATGCGGTTCGTCCGAGTAGTGCGTGATAGCCACTGTGGAAGGGGACGCTATCGAAGATTAACTCGCTTCGGAAGTTGTCCGGAGATCCGAAGACCACTTCCAGTGTGATTGAGCCTGTGCAACAGGCCCCTACACCTGGTATGACACCTTTAAAGGTGGTTTTTGTGGGTTTGATCCTTGAGGGGTCTATACCCATTTTGCGCACTGTATCCTGATAGAGTAGGTTCAGGCTGCTGCCACCATCCATAAGGACTCGAGTGAGGTGAAATCCGTCAATGATGGGGTCAAGGACCAATGCGGCAGAACCGCCATGATGGATACTGGTGGGGTGGTCCCTGTGATCGAAAGTGATCGGACAAGAAGACCATGGGTTGAACTTTGGGGCGACTGGCTCCATCGCATAGACGTCCCTTAGTGCACGCTTCCATTCCCGCTTGGGAATATGGGTTGCGTATATCATGTTCACCGTTTTCACTTGGGGAGGAAATTTCTTCTGTCCTCCTGTGTTCGGCGGCCGGGGCTCCTCGTCGTCGTCGCTATGCAGCCCCTTTTCCTTGTTTTCGGCATTCAACTTGCCGGCCTGTTTGCACACCCAACATTCTCTGTTGGTGTGGTTGGCTGGTTTATCGGGGGTGCCATGAATTTGACACGAGCGATCGAGTATGCGGTTCAAACTGGACGGGCCCGGATTGCTTCTTTTGAACGGCTTTTTCCGCTGACCGGATTTAGAGCCACTGGATCCGGCATTGACTGCCGTGTCTTCGGCGTTGTCGCCGTTGTTGCGGCGCTTGTGTCTGTTGCGACGTGGCCTGCCGTTGCTATCTTTGGCATCTGAATTGCCAGGATTTCTTGATGTGTTGTTGCTGCGAGCCAGCCAGCTGTCCTCGCCCGCACAAAAGCGGGTCATGAGTGTCGTGAGGGCTGCCATGGACTTCGGCTTCTCTTGGCCGAGGTGTCGGGCGAGCCACTCGTCGCGGACGTTATGCTTAAACGCCGCTAAGGCCTCGGCATCCGGACAGTCGACAATTTGGTTCTTTTTAGTTAGGAACCGAGTCCAGAATTTCCTGACTGATTCCCCTGGCTGTTGGGTTATGTGACTCAAGTCATCGGCATCCGATGGTCGCACATAAGTGCCCTGGAAGTTGTCAAGGAATGCATCTTCCAAATTCTCCCAACTGCCAATGGAGTTTGCCGGCAGCTATTCAGCCAATGCCGAGCCGGTCCTTTGAGTTTTAGTGGGAGGTACTTGATGGCATGTAGATCGTCACCGCGGGCCATGTGGATGTGGAGGAGGAAATCTTCAATCCATACCGCGGGGTCTGTTGTACCATCATATGATTCAATGTTCATGGGTTTAAAACCTTCTGAGAATTCGTGATCCATTACTTCGTCAGTGAAGCATAGGGGGTGTGCGGTGCCTCTGTGCCGGGCTATGCCACGACGCAGTTCATACGAGTCTTGTCTGCTGTATTCGGCCCGGCCGGATTTGCTTTTAGTATATCCGGTGTGACGGTCGTCGTCACGCATTGGGGCGCGCCCCCGTGATCCGTAGATCGATCTTGTATGTCCTGCTTTGTTTTCCAATACGTCTCGCAGGTCCTGCGTGTTGCCCCGGGCCTTGATGTTTTTGTTTGACTGGCGACGGGGTGCGGTCTGGACTTCGGGCTGATATGCCACTTTGTCTCGGCCACGAGGTGGCCGGTCAGCCGCATCATACGCTGGTATTGTAGGCTTTAATGCTTGCTCTGTTGCCTTATTGCCATCGCTTTATTTGGGGGTGTCCACCATGTATATATCATATGATGAGGTGGCAGTCCAGCGCCCTATGGGCGGTGGTTCCTGTTCTTCTCCTGCATCGTCGTCCATACCGTCGATGTCTTCGGAGCCGAAATCGAGCATGTCGGTTAAGTCGTCGACAGTGGCCATTAAGTGGGTGGTGGGTGGGGAACGAATTTCTTCGTCGTACGCATCCCACTCAAGCCGGACATAGTTCGGCCAAGGGCCTCCTGACAAGGAGAGAGACCTTAATGAATTTAGCACGTCGCCTAGGGGCGAGTGCTGAAAGATATCCACGGAGGAAAACTCCATGATCGGTGCCCAATCAGATTTGATAGGCACGGACGCAGGCGGTTCGGAGCCCGTGGCCGGGGACGAATCCAAGGGTCCGGCAACACAGGTCTCATAGGAGGTGAAGTCAGTATTCGGCTCTATCGCCGCTGAGTGTGCGGCCTCTGTGGCGGGGTCCATCCACCCGTCCTCGGACGGCGCGATCTGCTCCGGATTGAGGGCCGGAGTGGCCACAGGTGTGATCTCCCGAACACCGTCCGACGGCAGAGCTAAGTCATGCTCGTCGTTACTGTGCGGCGCACCTGACATGGGCTCGAATCCGTCGAAGATCAAGTCTTCGCGGATGTCGACAATATAGTTTAAGTTTCCAAACCTGACCTGACGGCCAGAGGCGTAGCTCTCGATCTGCTCCAGATGGCCAAGCGAGTTGGCCCGCAGTACGAAGCCGCCGAATACGAAGATATGTCCGGGGAGAAAAACCTCACCCTGGATCGCATAGTTGCCGATGATCGAAGGAGCCATCAAGCCTTTATCGTGACGGCACATTGGAACTCTCAATGAAAGCACCAATGTCGGTGTCAAAACCGGCGAATCTCGGGTAGGGGGTTCCGAACTATGCATCTAAGGCGGATGGTAACAGGAGGCGGGGGACACAATGTTTACCCAGGTTCGGGCCCTCTCGATGGAGGTAATACCCTACTTCCTGCTTGATTGATTTTGATTATATGAGTATTACAAGAGTTGATCTACCACGAGATCATAGAGGCTAAACCCTAGAAGCTAGCCTATGATTATGATTGTTGTTGTCCTACGGACTAAACCCTCCGGTTTATAGACACCGGAGGGGGCTAGGGTTACACAGAGTCGGTTACAAGGGAGGAGATCTACATATCCGAATTGCCAAGATTTCCTTCCACGCAAAGGAGAGTCCCACCCAGACACGACATGAAGTCTTCAATCTTGTATCTTCATAGTCCAACAGTCCGGCCAAGGTATATAGTCCGGCTGTCCGAGGACCCCCTAATCCAGGACTCTCTCAGGCGTGCCCCCTACCTTGTGGGCCCCTCGGTGACCCCCTGACCTAGATCTTCCTCCTATATATTCACATATATTCCCAAACCACCAGAAGCATCCACGAAAACACTTTTCCACTGCCGCAACCTTCTGTTCCCGTGAGATCCCATCTTGAGGCCTTTTCTGGCATCCTGCCGGAGGGGGATTTGATCACGGAGGGCTTCTACATCAACTCTATTGCCCTTGCGATGAAGCGTGAGTAGTTTACCACAGACCTACGGGTCCATAGCTAGTACCTATATGGCTTATTCTCTCTCTTCGATTCTGAATACCATGTTCTCCTCGATGTTCTTGGAGATCTATTCGATGTAATTTTCTTTTATGGTGTGTTTGTCGAGATCCGATGAATTGTGGATTTATGGTAAACTTATCTATGAATGTTATTTGAATATTCTCTGAATTATTTTATGCATGATTGATATCTTTGTAATTCTCTTCGAACTATCGGTTTGGTTTGGCCAACTAGATTGGGTTTTCTTGCAATGGGAGAAGTGCTTAGCTTTGGGTTCAATCTTGCAGTGTCCTCACCCAGTGACAGTAGGGGCAACGAGGCACGTATTGTATTGTTGGCACCGAGGATAAAAAGATGGGGTTTACATCATATTGCTTGAGTTTATTCCTCTACATCATGTCATCTTACTTAAAGAGTTACTCTATTCTTCATGAACTTAATACTCTAAATGCAGGTAGGAGTCGGTCGATGTGTGGAGTAATAGTAGTAGATGCAGGCAGGAGTCGGTCTACTTGACACGGACATGATGCCTATATTTCATAATCATTGCCTTGGATATCGTCATAACTTTGCGCTTTTCTATCAATTGCTCGACAGTAATTTGTTCACCCATCGTATATTTGCTATCTTGAGAGAAGCCTCTAGTGAAACCTATGGCCCCCGGGTCTATTTTCCATCATATAAGTTTCCGATCTACTATTTTGGAATCTTTTACTTTCCGATCTATAAACCAAAAAGCCCCCAAAAATATTTACTTTATCTTTTGTTTAGTTTTATCTATCTCTATCAGATCTCACTTTTGCAAGTGACCGTGAAGGGATTGACAACCCCTTTATCGCGTTGGGTGCAAGTGTTTGATTTTTTGTGCAGGTATTGGTGATTTGTGTGTTGTCTCCTACTGGATTGATACCTTGGTTCTCTAACTAAGGGAAATACTTATCTCTACTTTGTTGCATCACCCTTTCCTCTTCAAGGGAAAAACCAACGCAAGCTCAAGAAGTAGCAATGTCCCTAAGGAGAAGTGGTTTAAATATCATCCTCCCATTGAACTTAAATTAGCAGAACCTATTAAAGTTGAAGAATAAACTATTACTTATAATGTTGATCCTATTGTTCCTACTGCTCATATTGAGAAACTACCTTTTCCTGTTAGAATAAAGGATCATGCTAAAGCTTCAACTGTGGTTCATAAGAGTTATACTAGAACACCTACACCCCCTGAACAAATTAAAGTTGAACCTAGTATTGCTATGGTTAAAGATCTCTTGGTTGATAATTTTGATGGGCAAGCTATTTATCTCTGTTATGAAGCTGCTAGAATTGCTAAACCCGACATTAAAGATAAACATAGACCTTTTCTTGGCATGCCTGTTGTTTCTGTTAAAATAGGAGATCATTGTTATCATGGCTTATGTGATGTGGGTGCTAGTGTGAGTGCAGTTCCTTTTACCTTATATCAAGAAATTATGAATGATATTGCACCTGCTGAGATAGAAGATATTGATGTTACTATTAAGCTTGCCAATAGAGATACTATATCACCAATTGGGGTTGTTAGAGATGTTGAAGTCTTGTGTGCGAAAATAAAATACCCTACTGATTTTCTTGTTCTTGCTTCCCCGCGAGATGATATTTATCCCATTATATTTTGTAGACCTTTCTTGAATACTGTTAGTGCTAAGATAGACTGTGAAAAGGAAATTGTTACCGTAAGTTTTGGGGATATGTCTCATGATTTTAATTTCTCTAAATTTTGTAGACAACCCCATGATAAAGAATTGCCTAGTAAGGATGAAATTATTGGTCTTGCTTCTATTGCCATGCCTCCTATTGATCCTTTAGAACAATATTTGCTAGACCATGAAATGATATGTTTATGAGTGAAAAGAAGGAATTAGATAAAATATTCTTTAATCAAGGGCATGTTTTGAAACACAATTTGCTTGTTGAAATCCTTGGAGATCCTCCTCCACCCAAGGGTGATCCCGTGTTTGAGCTTAAACAATTACCTGATACTTTGAAATATGCTTATCTTGATGAAAAGAAGATATATCCTGTTATTATTAGTGCTAACCTTTTAGAGCGTGAAGAATAAGATTATTGAAAACTCTTAAGAAGCACCGTGCCGCTATTGGATATACTCTTGATGATCTTAAGGGCATTAGTCCCACTCTATGCCAGCACAAAATTAATATGGAGCCTGATGCTAAACCTGTTGTTGATCACCAACGACAGTTAAATCCCAAGATGAAGGAAGTGGTAAGAAATGAAATACTAAAGCTTCTGGAGGCACATATAATTTATCCTATTGCTGATAGTAGATGGACAAGTCCTGTTCATTGTGTCCCTAAGAAGGGAGCTATTACTGTTGTTCCTAATGATAAGAATGAATTGATTCCACAAAGAATTATTACAGGTTATAGAATGGTAATTGATTTTCATAAATTAAACAAAGGTACTAGAAAAGATCATTACCCTCTACCTTTCATTGATAAAATGCTAGAAAGACTATCCAAACATACACATTTTTTCTTTCTAGATGGTTATTCTAGTTTCTCTCAAATACCTGTGTCAAAAGAGGATAAAAAAAGACCACTTTTACTTGCTCTTTCGGTACTTTTGCTTATAGACGTATGCCTTTTGGTTTATGCAATGCACCTGCTACCTTTCAAAGATGTACGACCGCTATATTCTCTGACTTTCGTGAAACTATTGTTGAGGTTTTCATGGATGATTCCTCCGTTTACGGGACTTCTTTTGATGATTGCTTAAGCAACCTTGATCGAGTTTTGCAGAGATGTGAAGAAACTAATCTTGTTTTGAATTGGGAGAAGTGCCACTTTATGGTTAATGAAGGTATTGTCTTGGGGCATAAAATTTCTGAAAAAGGTATTGAAGTTGATAAAGCTAAAGTAGATGCTATTGAAAAGATGTCGTGTCCCAAAGATATCAAAGGTATAAGAAGTTTCCTTTGTCATGATGGTTTCTATAGGAGGTTTATTAAATACTTCTCTAAAATTTCTAGGCCTCTCACTAATCTCTTGCAAAAAGATGTTCCGTTTGTTTTTGATGATGATTGTGTGGAAGCATTTGAAATACTTAAGAAAGCCTTGATTTCTGCTCCTATTGTTCAACCACCTGATTGGAATTTACCCTTTGAAATTATGTGTGATGCTAGTGATTATGTTGTTGGTGCTGTTCTAGGACAAAGGGTTGATAAGAAACTGAATGTTATCCATTATGCTAGTAAAACTCTAGACAGTGCCCAGAGAAATTATGCTACTACTGAAAAAGAATTTTGAGCTGTTGTGTTTGCTTGTGATAAGTTCAGATCTTATATTGTTTATTCCAAAGTAACTGTTCACACTGATCATGCTGCCATTAAATATCTTATGGAAAATAAAGATGCTAAACCTAGACTTATTAAATGGGTTCTCCTACTACAAGAATTTGATTTGCATATTATTGATAGAAAGGGAGCTGAGAACCTCGTTGCAGACAACTTGTCTAGGTTAGAAAATGTTCTTGATGACCCACTGCCTATTGATGATAGCTTTCCTGATGAGCAATTAGCTGTCATAAATGCTTCTCGTAATACTCCATGGTATGTTGATTATGCTAATTACATTGTTGCCAAATTTATACCACCTAGTTTCACATACCAGCAAAAGAAAAAGTTTTTCTATGATTTGGGACATTACTTTTGGGATGACCCACACCTTTATAAAGAAGGAGTAGGTGGTGTTATTAGACGTTGTGTACCTGAGCATGAACAGGAACAGATCCTAGGCAAGTGCCACTCCGAGGCCTATGGAGGACACCACACTGGAGATAGAACCGCACATAAGGTATTGCAATCTGGTTTTTATTGGCCTACTCTCTTCAAGGATGCTCGTAAGTTTGTCTTGTCTTGTGATGAATGCCAGAGAGTTGGCAATATTAGTAGATGTTAGGGAATGCCTATGAATTATTCACTTGTTATTGAACCATTTGATGTTTCGGGCTTTGATTACGTGGGACCTTTTCCTTCCTCTAATGGGTATACACATATTTTAGTTGCTGTTGATTACATTACTAAGTGGGTAGAAGCTATTCCAACTAGTAGTGCTGATCATAACACTTCTATTAAAATGCTTAAAGAAGTTATTTTTCCGAGGTTTGGAGTCCCTAGATATTTAATGACTAATGGTGGTTCACATTTTATTCATGGGCTTTCCGTAAAATGCTTGCTAATTATGATGTTAACCATAGAATTGCATCTCCATATCACCCTCGGTCTAGCGGTCAAGTAGAATTGAGCAATAGAGAGATTAAATTAATTTTGCAAAAGATTGTTAATAGATGTAGAAAGATTGGTCTAAGAAACTTGATGGTGCATTATGGGCTTATAGAACTGCTTATAAAAACCCTATGGGTATGTCTCCATATAAAATGGTTTATGGAAAAGCATGTCACTTACCTCTTGAACTAGAACATAAAGCTTATTGGGCAATCAAAGAGCTCAACTATGATTTCAAACTTGCCAGTGAGAAGAGGTTATTTGACATTAGCTCGCTTGATGAATGGAGAACCCAAGCCTATGAGAATGCTAAGTTGTTTAAAGAAAAGGTTAAAAGATGGCATGACAAAAGGATACAAAAGCGTGAGTTTAATGTAGGTGATCATGTTTTGCTATACAACTCTCATTTAAGATTTTTTGTAGGAAAGCTTCTCTCTAAATGGGAAGGTCCTTACATTATCGAGGAGGTCTATCGTTCTGGTGCCATAAAAATCAACAACACCGAAGGCACAAATCCGAAGGTGGTAAACGGTCAAAGAATCAACCATTATATCTCAGGTACTCCCATAAATGTTGAGACCAATATAATTAATACCATAACACCGGAGGACTACATAAGGGATACTTTCTAGAATGTTTCAGACTCTGAAAAGGAATAGGTATGTGGTACGGTAAGTAAACCGACTCCAAAACTGTTCTAATGGCAGTTTTTCTCCGTTTTGGAATATTTAAAAAATAGGAAAAATTAAAAGTAGTCCGAATGATGCACGAGGAAACCACAAGGGTGGAGGGCGCGCCCTACCCCCTGGGTGCGCCCCCTGCCTTGTGGCCACCTCATGTGCCCTCCGGACTCTGTTTTCTTGTGCAATACTTCTTTTGGCCGGTAAAAATTTATTGTATAATCTCCCGAAGGTTTTGTCCACCGTACCACAACAAAATCTTCTATTCTTGTTTTGAGTTGTTTTTCTGACACATCTAGATCACCATGAGGTCTCCAAGCGCCCCCAAGGACAAGTTTTTCAAGAAGGTCATCAACCCCTACCTTGCGGAGGTGCTACGACACCTTCAAGCCATTGAGATGCATGAGGGGGTGTTGCACATCCGCGATGTTGAGGGGCCGAAGAAGACCGGAAGCGTGGAGACAAGACTCGAAGCAATGGAGCAGCAAGTTTTCAAGTGCCAGGGGATGGTGGAACGTGGACTCAACGCCAATCACTTGATGATCCCGGAGTTCACCAACAATCACAAGCTGGATGCCAAGAACATCGGGGAGGCCATCTTCAAGATTCATGAGAAAATCAAGCATCTCCAAGCCCAGATCTATGACTTGCAAAACCAAAACTGTGAGTATGAATACAGATTTAAGAGGATGAGTTTGGCTGCAGATTTGAGGATCCCAGAGAATAGTTTGCCTTGGAAGATGGAGGAAAAGCCTACTACATCAACAACTCCATCATCACCACCTCCGAAGAAAGAGACCTAAATACATGGGTATGGGCACTCCCCTTGGCAACTGCCAAGCTTGGGGGAGGTTGAAAGTGCAATCATGCCCTTAATCATATTTTGATGTTGATGACAACATGCATACTGGGTCTAATCATGTTTATCGAGTATTTCTCAGGATTATGTCTCAAGGGCTATGTGTGTGTGGATCATGACTACGGACATAAAACATCTATATATCACTCAAGAGCAGAGACACAAGACAAAGATAAATAGCTTCGGCTCCTTATTTTCGGTTTGTTCTTGAGTATAGGGATCCCACACTATTAAGAGGGGATCGTTGGATTTCGCGAAAGGACTTGCTCAACCCTACAAAAATTCCCTTTCATACCATCTCAATATTCTTCCTCTAGCCTGTGCACAAATGGTAGTATGGTTCTTAGCTAATAGGTCTTATTACCACCGGACGTCCGAAGTCTACGGACGTCCGGCCTCTCTCAACCAACCGGTCATCCGACCCTCTCCAGTCGTCTGGTAAATCCTCACGGAACTAATATTAACGGAAGGCCAATCACACCGGACGTCCGGTCACCGGACGTCCTCTCATCTCCGGATGTCCGGTACACTTCAACAGAACTGAAATTAACGGATTTCCGACATCACCGGTCGTCCGGGCTCCGGACGACCGGCGCCTTTCGGACGTCCGCTGCCTGTACGTCCCCTTCCACACATGTGCCTCTGGTTGGTTCTCCAGCCACCGGACGACCGGCCGCCTGCCGGACGTCCGGTCCTCTCCGTGTCATATGTCGTCCGGTATCCACCGGACGTCCGTCAGCTTTAAGTGGCTCAACGGTCTGTTTTGCTCTCACACTATATATAGCCCTCTCCCTCTCCGGGAGGGGTTGACCATTCACTTTGAGCTTGCCAAGAACACTTTTCACTCTCTCTCTCTCAATCCTCTACACCAAATCCTAGATCCCCAAGTGATTTGGGAACATTTGAGAGAAGTTCTCCAATCAAGTGATAGATCCACTCCTTCCCCTTCTTTGTACCCAAGGAATTCATGATTTGAGCAAGTCTTGAGCTTTTCCCATCGTTCTTGTTACTCTTGGAGGTTGGAGACTCCTAGGCGGTAGGAGTCTTTCGGAGAGGAATCGACCTTTGTGATTACCCCCGGAAAAGTTTGTGAGGGTTTGGAGACCACCCAAGGTCTACCACTAGTGGTTGAGAAACGCCTCCATGGTGTTGTCTCAAAGGGAGAATAGGGTGAGCCTTCGTGGCGTTGGTGTGCCTTCGTGGTAACATCCACCTCTCTAACTGTGACGTAGCTTCCCTCCAAGGAAGTGAACATCGGCATACATCCTCGTCTCCCGGAGTTGCGGTTATTCCTAACCCTAACTCCCTACTTGTGGTTATTTGTCTCTTAGCACTTACTTTTATCATATTGTGCTTGCCTACTTACTTACTTGCATTACTTGCTTAGCACTTAGTACTACACTTGCAATTGTTAGGCTCACCTTCACATTCCGCATTATTGCCTAAAATTCTAAGTCATAATTAAAATTTGTAATTTTACCTATTCACCGCCCTCTAGGTCCATCTCGATCCTTTCAATTGGTATCAGAGCCTCGTGCTCTATTCTTGTGGCTTAACTGCCCTAGAGCGAGATGAACCCCGATGGGACTCCCCGTGTTGCAGATGCAAAGGATAAAGGCGACGCTTCGTCAGAAGTCAAGTCCTTTACTTCTGAGGATCTGGAACGGGCCCTTGCTAAGCAAAAAGAGGAGCATGATGCTTCTCTTGAGGCCTTGGTCCAAATGAGAATAGCCACGTTGTCCACGGTGCTTGCACCACTTTCGGGTGGTGCGGGTTCGAGGCCAACTGTGCCTACTCCGTCACTTGGTCAACAACCTCCTAGCAATTGGTCAACAACCTCCTAGCAATGAACACTCCACTGCTCCTTGGCTTTATGCAAGACCCCAAGTTGAGAAACCGAAATATAACCCTCAAGGCAAACCTCCTTTACTTGATGCCACTTCCGATTTTGCCTTGTGGAGAGTTGCTATGCAGGATCATCTTTGATATGGAAATGATGAGATGCTGGAGATCTTGGAGTATGGTTACCATGTGGTTGATCCAAAGAATCCTACACCAAGAGAAATTTATGACAAGAATCTCAATGACACTGCAACCATGTGTATAAGGAGAGGTATGGTTGAAAAGCAAAGGAGACCTTTCATACACATCACAAGTGCCAAGGAACTATGGGAAAGTATTATAAGATCCAAGACCGGTACCTCCACCCTCCGGAGTGCTCAATATGAAATTGCCAAGGGGCAATTGCAAAACTTTTGTATGGAGAAGGGTGAAACTCCAACTCAACTCCTTGAGCGTCTCATGACTCTCACCGCTGACATTGAGTCGTGTGAGTGTGACAAGACACAAGATGGATTCAACATGACTAAGCGGTTCCTTGTGGACAAGTTGCTTCATGCTCTTGCCCCATATCACCATCAAATGGTGTGGGACATAAGACAACACCATGCCTTCAAGGAAATGACTACAGATGACATCATATCCACTTTCCAACTATTTGAAGAGTCAAAGGCAAATGCTACAAAACATCTTGCCATGCATGGTACTCCAACATCAAAGATCAATCTTGCATTGAAGGCCAAGCATGTATGTGAAGATGAGCAAAGTGAAGAAGAAGAAGAAGAAGATGATGAAGATGGTGATGAGGTTGAATCCGATGAGGGCCCTTCATATGAAGACATGGCTCTCTTTGTCAAGAAGTTTAGCGCGGGAAAATTCAAGGGAAGATTTCAAAAGAAGAAAGTAAGAAAATGCTACAACTGTGAAGAAACCAACCACTTCTCCAACGAGTGCCCTTATGAGAAGAGAGAGGATAAACCAAGATTTCCTAAGACCTTTCCCAAGAAGAAGTTGCCAAATCCTTTGAACTCCAAGCTCAAGAAGAGAGATGGGAAAGCAATGGTTGCTCAAGAAGAATCCGATCCGGATGATGTTAGTGGTGTTGCCGGAGTTGCTCAAGATTCTCAAAACACATTGAGGCTAGTCAACAAGAGTGGTGATGTTGTCACCTACAACTACATGAAGGACTACAAGGGCAACACTCACAAGTGCCTCATGGCGAAGGCCGTGGTAGAAGATGGAGAGGACCAACACTCTCCTAACAAGGTCAAGGTAACCCCACGATCAAACCCTCCTCTTTTCACTCCTCCTACTCCTAGTGATGAGTATCTTGATGCGGAGGATAGTTATGAGGATGATGATATAAATGATCCTATGCTTGCTAAACTAAATAAGTTCATGTGCTCCCTTAAAGGAAAGAAGCTCACTATGTTTCGTATGCTTATGGAGATGGTGAGTAAGCACACCATTTCCATTAAGGAACTCGAAACCCTCGTCACCGAGGAAAAGGAAAAATATGAAATCCTTGAGTGAAAGTCCAATATGAGGAAGCACGAAATGATGAACTATGCTTAAAAATTGGTGCAAACATTGATGTTCATACTAAAGATCTTGCCTCCTTGAAAAAGGCTATTGACTCTTGCGAAGAGTTGATGAATGATAAAAGTAAGCTTGAGAAGTCTAATGCTTCTCTCTCTAAGGATTGTGAGCTCCTATCCGTGTCCCTCAAGACTAAGGAAGAAGAGCTCACCCTTCTTACAAAGAGTTTTGAGACACTCAAGCTTACTTATCTTGAAACTCTAGCCAAGGCTTACTCTTCTCCTATTATCAATGTTGATGCTTGTTCTACTAACTCTAGTAGTGATCTAGCATCTATTCTTGAGGAGAATCATTTTCTCAAGGCTCAAATCGAAAAAGGGCTCATGACATGTGCCCAAGGGCAAAAGAACCTTAATGAGGTGTTGAGCCAACACAATGAAGTGTTTGCCAAAGAGGGACTCGGGTTTGACCCAAGCACAAGCAAGAAGAAGATGTCCTCTCAAAAGTGCACCACCCCTCTAAAAGAAACTTTTGTACGAGAAGGGCACAAGGAGAAAGGTAAGGTTGTTAGTGGGAAGGCCACAAGGGGCATGCCCACTCTCAACAAGCCAAAAGAGTTCATGCCTCCATCCTATGTACTTCGTAAGACTAAGGATGGAGAAGTTTATGCAAAGTTTGTTGGTCCTCGAAATGCATTTCGGTTTTATGCTATTTGGGTCCCTAAGACCCTTGTGACTAACTTGAGAGGTCCCATTGCAAAATGGGTGCCTCTAACCAAGTAATAATTGTGTGTAGGTTGCCTTCTCCGGTGGAGTAAAATGGGTGATTGATAGTGGATGTACCAATCATATGACCGGAGATAGCAAATTGCTCTACGATTTCATGGAAGCTATTCAACCATTTATGAGCATTATGTTTGGTGGAGGATCAAAAGGACAGGTACTCGGGTTGGGTAAGGTGGCTATCACAAATGACATGTCTCTTGCAAATGTCATGCTTGTCCAATCCCTTAAATATCATTTGCTTTCTGTTCGCCAATTGGCTTCTGTTGGTTATGATACACTATTTGGACTAACGGATGTGAAAGTCTTTAAGAGAGATACTCTCGAAGTGGCCTTTGTTGGAGAGTTGGATGGCAACCTTTACACGGTTGATTTCTCGAAAGAGAGGACATTCCATGCAACTTGTCTAATGGCCAAGGCCGACAAGGGGTGGCTATGGCATCGCCGGCTAGCCCATGTCGGCATGAGAAATGTTCAAGATCTCTTAAAAGGGTAATCACATCCTTGGACTAACAAATGTCTCTTTTGAGAAAGATCGTGTGTGTAGTGCATGCATAGCCGGGAAGAAACATCAATCAAAGCACCCACCCAAGAATATTGTGTCTACTTCAAGACCCTTGGAGCTCCTTCATGTGGATCTTTTTGGGCCTCCGTCATGGGATAGTCTTGGTGGGAAAAATTATGGGCTTGTCATTGTTGATGATTACTCAAGATATACATGGGTCTGCTTCCTCAAGTCCAAGGACGAGACAAAGATCACCTTCATTGATTTTGCCAAGCAAGCTCAACGCAAGTTTGACAAAGAAATCTTAGCAATAAGAAGTGATAATGGCTCTGAGTTCAAGAACTACACCTTGGAAGAATTTCTTAGTGATGAAGGGAAAATACTTGACATTTGGCTTGTTCCCGGTTAGGAGTTCATATGGAGCCTTCTCCAATATTTTGCGGAGGAAGAGCCGGTTTGATGCATGGCATGCGGTGTTGACAGCCTCGGCCCAAAAATTATGTGGCGACTTGTATTCATCCAACATGGACCTTGCCATCTCCACAAGTGTTCGGTTCTTCCTTTCTGCTACACCATTTTGTTGGGGAGTGTATGGAGCTGAATATTGATGCTCAACGCGTATTTGGGTGTAAATGCTTCATCCTCAACAAAAGAGAACGGTTAGGAAAATTTCAATCCAAAACAACTGAGAGCATATTTGTTGGGTATGGATCAAACTCTCACGCCTATAGAGTCTACAACAAATCCAATGGATGTGTTGTAGAAACTTGTGACGTGGTGTTTGATGAATTTAATGGCTCCCATGGGGAGCAAGTCGATCTAAGTGATGTAGGTGAAGAAGATTCCTCTCGAGATATCTTGACCATGGGTGTCGGTGCACTTCTTCCAATGGAACAAGAACCTCATGATGATGAAGAAGATGGAAGCTTCACACATCATCAAGCTACTTCAACATCTACACCAACACAAGTTCCTATTACTCAACCAGTGCCCGTGGTCCAAGTACAAAATGATGATCAAGTTCCTCTTCATGATAATCATCAAGAACAAGATCATCCTCAAGGGCAAGAACAAGAAAGTGCAACCATTGACAATGAACCTCAACAAATGCAAGATGAAGAAGATTTTCGACCACACATTAATGATCCATATGTTGAGGACGTGGATGATGGACATGAAGTTGAACCTCGCGAAACCTTAACCTCCATCATGCCTCGAGTGGACGGTCGTGTTGATGTTGATAAAATCCTCACCGGCATATCAGAAGGTAGAGTCACTCGTAAACAATTGACAAACTTTTGTGCTCACTTCTCTTTTGTGTCTAGTGTTGAGCCTCTCAAGGTACAAGAAGCATTGATAGACAACGATTGGCTCATTGCTATGCAAGAAGAGTTGAATAGTTTTGAGCGCAATCAAGTGTGGTCATTAGTCAAGAGGCCAACTACAGAACACAACGTCATTGGAACAAAGTGGATTTTCAAGAACAAGCAAGATGAGAATGGTGTAATCATCCGAAACAAGGCAAGGTTAGTGGCACAAGGGTACTCACAAGTTGAAGGTTTGGACTTTGGTGAGACCTTTGCCCCCGTTGCCCGTCTTGAATCCATTCGCATCTTACTTGCTTATGTTGCTTTCAATGGTTTTACATTACATCAAATGGATGTGAAGAGTGCTTTCCTTAACGGTCCTCTACAAGAAGAAGTATATGTATCACAACCACCTGGGTTCGTTGATCCCGATCACAAAGACTATGTGTATAAACTTCATAAGGCTTTGTATGGCCTCAAACAAGCACCTCGTGCTTGGTATGATCATCTTAAGAAGTTTTTACTCGATGATGGTTTTGTGAGAGGGGTGATCGATCCCACTCTTTTTACTAAGAGGGACAAAGGTGATTTGATCTTATGCCAAATCTATGTAGATGATATCATTTTTGGTTCTCCTAACATTCATTTGTGCAAGAAGTTTGCGGCTTCAATGACCAAGAATTTTGAAATGTCACTCAATGCGGATTTGAAGTTCTTCCTCGGGTTTCAAATTCAACAATTTCAAGAAGGAATTTTCTTGTCTCAAGCAAAATACCTCAAGGATATCCTAGCAAAATTTGGCATGTCTGATGCTAGCCCATGTAAGACACCCATGCCAACCAAAAATGTACTCACTGAAGACACAAACGGTATCCCCTTCGACCCATCTAAATACCGCTCTATGATTGGTTCATTGCTTTATCTTTGTGCATCTAGACCAGACATCATGTTTAGTGTATGCATGTGTGCTAGATTTCAAGCTTCCCCTAGGGAAAGTCATCATAAGGCGGTTAAGCATATTCTTAGATACCTTGTTCACACCCCAAAGTTGGGTCTATGGTACCCCAAGGATGCTAAGTTTGATCTCATTGGGTACACGGATGCGGATTGGGCTGGAGACAAAGTGGATCGTAAGTCCACCTCCGGTGCATGTCAATTCCTTGGACGCTCCTTGGTAAGTTGGTCCTCGAAGAAACAAAATTGTGTTGCCCTCTCCACCGCCGAAGCTGAATACATTGCAACCGCCAGTTGTGCAACTCAATTACTATGGATGAGGCAAACTTTGAAGGATTACAGTATCACCTATAGAAATGTGCCTCTTCTATGTGATAATGAAAGTGCCATCAATATTTCTGAGAACCCCAAGGATCATACCCGCACCAAGCACATTGACATTAGGTACCACTTCTTGAGAGATCATGTGGAGAAGGGTGATATTGACGTTGCTCATGTTGGCACAGACATGCAACTTGCAGATATTTTCACCAAGCCATTGGATGAAGCAAGGTTTTGTCAACTTAGGCGTGAACTTGGTATCTTAGAGCTTGACAATATTATGTGAAATCTAGTACCCATTCATGCATAAACTCAATGTCTTGTTTTGATGTAGGCATATATTTAGGGGGAGACACTCAATTCATGAGTATTCTCATCCTACATAATGCTAAATAGAACAAACACTCTCAAAGCTATCATGTTATTTTAACTATGGTGCTTTCAATGATGGAGTATTGATTATGCACCCAAAGTTCAAATCTTTGGGAAGCCATGTCAAGTATACTCATACATGGTGGTTTTGGCCACCGCTTTTGTCATTAGAACAATATCTGAGTGGTGTGTTTTTAGAGTTGTCATAAGATACTCAATACTCAATACATTGTGTTTTTGCATTCTACTACGTTTTGAAATCATCATCTCCCCATCATGGTCATTTGCACTAACTATAACCCCAACTGTGGCCCCTTTTGTGTTCGACCCACAAGTGCTTCCGGTCGTCCGCTATGTACCGGACGTCCGTAACATCCTCTCTGGTGCCATACTACCGGACGTCCGCTGAGTCCAGCCGTCCGCTATTTCCTGCTCTGGCCAATCGCGTCGGACGTCCGGTGCAACCGGTCGTCCGGTATTTCCTTCCCTGCTTAGACCCATCGGACATCCGGGCACTGCCGGTCGTCCGCTCCCTGGCATATCTGTTTGCCTTCTCAGGCCCCGGACGTCCGCTCCGCACCGGTCGTCCGGTCAACTTCTGGCCCGTGTATATATAAAGCCAACGTCTTTAGCGGTTCCTAAACCTAAACTCCGCCGTTCCTCATGTGTTCTCCGCCGCCGCCACTCACTCTCTTTGCTGGGGGTGCGCGTCGGCCGTGGTCCTCGGTGCCTTTGCACGGGCGGCTGCCGTCAGGACCCCTCCCATCCTCCTCTCGTCCCGGCCGGCGTCAGGGAAACCAGTTCGTCTCCGTCACAGCTTCCCCTCGCCCTCCCGAGGTAGCAACCCCTTTTTCTCCTCTCAGATCTCGAGCTCCTCTGATCTTTGATGGTAGTTATGTAAATTGGATCTTCCTCCTCCTATAGGTCGCAATGCCAAAGACCAAGCACTCCGCGCGCAAGCAGGTCACCGGTGGAGCGTCCCGTCCGCCTCGTCGTGGTGGCTCCGACGATTCACAAGAGCGGGTCCGCCCCCAGAAGCGTGCCGCCCTCCCTCACAACTCAGCTAGCGACTCCTCATCGGAGGGATCCGACTACGAGGACAAAATGGCGGATTTGGAGCAGCCCGCCTATGTCGCTGTTCGCACCTCCGCACCTAAACCGGGAACATGTCGGCCCATGTTCAAGCCTCCTCCTCCTCCGGTACAACCTCAAGGTGATGCCCGTCGCATCTCTCTTGAACCTCCACTCCCTCACGGTCGCATCATTAAAAGGTTCAATGAGGTTCACATAGCTTCTTACCTTAAGCTTCGTCGTGACATAGATCAATTCACTCTTGATAGCGACTCATAGGATGCTCGTTTTCGCACTAATGTCCAAGCCGACATTTTTACCACTATCATCATTCCTAAAGGTCTATCTCAACATGTTTGCATTGACTTAGAGCATATCCGCACTCATCCGGCGAAATATCCGGGAGCTACTGAGCTCATTGAGTCATCCAATCTTGCTGCACCATTTGCATTTCAGCATGATTTTAACCAAGCTGCAATCCATCAATTCTATGCCACTTGCTATTTTGGTCCAAATAAAACTGTCACTTGGATGACCTCCGACACCATGCTCACGGCATCCTATGCTCAATTTGTTGCTGCTCTTGGTTTTCCTGACATAGGCTTCAAAATCCATAAGGATGACCCTCACCATAGACCCAAGGGCATAGAAGTCTGCATGGATCTTCTAAAACCCATCGGTGAAATGACTAATGAGGAGAAATAAAAGGGCCTAAACCAAGTCTCGATTTGGCGCTCACCTTTCTACATCATTTATCAGTGTGTCATTTGCACCATTTATCCCAAGATGGGTGACAAGGGGTCATGTAATAGCTACTGCATTGATCTCATGCATCACCTCTATGAGTCTCCAAAGGGGAAGATAAATGTCCCTCATTTTCTGTGGCATGAGATCCGTCTTGCTTGTTTTCAACACAAGCGAGCCTTTCCTCATGCCCCCTTTCTTCAGGCGTTTATCGAGAGTGTTGCTCCATTTCCCATTGCCCGCACTCACTTGCATGAACGGTGGGCCAGTCCACCTCACATGGCGGATGATTGGGAAGGCTCACTCTGCCATGATGAAGATGTTTACCTTTCATTGCTCCCAACATCACAACGTTGTCACATGCTTGGTCACCTCCAAGAATGCTTTGAAGGCTCGTCTGAGAGACTCCGGAGTTTACGATGTGAGTGACGATGAACGTCTTCCTGCTGATCCACCTTCTGACTTCGGTTTTCCTTCGGGCCCTGAGTGGGCTGACTTCCTTGATGAGGCTGGTGGTAGTGGTGCCCGTGATGATGATGACGATGATGCTCTTTGATGCTGTTATGAGACCTCCTTTTGGGTATTAGTTGCCAAGGGGGAGTAGGCACTTATTTTATGTGATGTGATGCTATGGTGTTAGCTTGTTATCAAACTCATGCTATGTTATGACACCTGTTATTGAACTTATGATATGTTTGTACCGACTTATGTTATATGCTATGTGTGATATATCTTTGTGGAGCCTATTCTAAATCTGATGTTATCTTGATTATCTTGTGTATGAGTTTCGGTTGAGTTGATATCATATTGAGGGGGAGCTCTCTTCAATTATTGCACATATTGAGGGGGTGCTCCATAACAAATCCTTCGATATTCAATGTTTTCAAATTCTTTCGATATTCAAAGCTTTATTCTAAAAAGTGCATGTATGTTGTCAGCAACTACCAAAAAGGGGGAGACTGAAAGTGCAATCATGCCCTTAATCATATTTTGATGTTGATGACAACATGCATACTAGGACTAATCATGTTTATCGAGTATTTGTCAGGATTATGTCTCAAGGGCTATGTGTGTGTGGATCATGACTACGGACATAAAACATCTATATATCACTCAAGAGCAGAGACACAAGACAAACATAAATGGCTTCGGCTCCTTATTTCTGGTTTGTTCTTCAGTATAGGGATCCCGCACTATTAAGAGGGGATCGTTGGATTTCGTGAAAGGACTTGCTCAAACCTACAAAAATTCCCTCTCATACCATCTCAATATTCTTCCTCTAGCCTGTGCACAAATGGTAGTTGTTTCTTAGCTAATAGGTCCTACTACCACCGGACGTCCGAAGTCTACGGACTTCCGGCCTCTCTCAACCAACCGGTCATCCGACCCTCTCCAGTCGTCCGGTAAATCTTCACAGAACTAATATTAACGGAAGACCGATCACACCGGACGTCCGGTCACCGGACATCCGCTCATCTCCGGATGTCCGGTGCACTTCAACAGAACTAAAATTAACGGATATCCGACAACACCGGACGTCCGGACTCCAAACGACCGGCGCCTTCCGGACGACCGCTACCTGTGCGTCCCCTTCCACACATGTGCCTTTGGTTGGTGTTCCAGCCACCGGACGACCGGCCGCCCTGCCGGACATCCGGACCTCTCTGTGTCATCGGTCGTCCGGTATCCACCGGACGTCCGTCAGCTTTAAGTGGCTCAATGGTCTGTTTTGCTCTCACACTATATATAGCCCTCTCCCTCTTCCGGGATGCGGTTGACCATTCACTTTGAGCTTGCCAAGAACACTTTTCACTCTCTCTCTCAATCCTCTACACCAAATCCTAGATCCCCAAGTGATTTGGGAACATTTGAGAGAAGTTCTCCAATCAAGTGATAGATCCACTCCTCCCCCTTCTTTGCTCCCAAGGAATTCATGACTTGAGCAAGTCTTGAGCTCTTCCCATTGTTCTTGTTACTCTTGGAGGTTGGAGACTCCTAGGCGGTAGGAGTCTTTCGGAGAGGAATCGACCTTTGTGATTACCCCTGGAAAAGTTTGTGAGGGTTTGGAGACCACCCCAAGGTCTACCACTAGTGGTTGAGAAACGCCTCCGTGGTGTTGTCTCAAAGGGAGAATAGGGTGAGCCTTCGTGGCGTTGGTGTGCCTTCATGGTAACATCCACCTCTCTAACGGTGACGTAGCTTCCCTCCAAGGAAGTGAACATCGGCATACATCCTCGTCTCCCGGAGTTGCGGTTATTCCTAACCTTAACTCCCTACTTGTGGTTACTTGTCTCTTAGCACTTACTTTTATCATATTGTGCTTGCCTACTTACTTACTTGCATTACTTGCTTAGCACTTAGTACTACACTTGCAATTGTTAGGCTCACCTTCACATTTCGCATTATTGCCAAAAATTGCTAAGTCATAATTAAAATTTGTAATTGTACCTATTCACCCCCCCTCTAGGTCCATCTCGATCCTTTCAAAGGTGTCCCGGTATCGTATCACCATCACACCTTTACCTTTATCGTTTTTCTTAGTTCGATCCTTTTGGTTATATCTTGATCTAGTAGAATAAAGTTTTAGTATGATCTAGCTTTGCTTTTTGTTTTGAGATCTATCTATGTAATCGAGTCCGTGAGTTATATAAAGAGTAGTTTTGAGTTGAGGGCTTTGCTTTCTTGCTATGATCTCGAGGGAATAAAATAAGAGAAGAATGAAAAGAAATAAAAAGATCATATATTGATCTTATGAAGAGTAATGATGTAACGCCCACGATGCGGCTATATCTCTCACGTGTCGAGGCACGACTTAGAGGCATAACCGCATTGTAGATTTTGTCGCAAGAAGGGTCATCTTCACACAATCCCATGTAATGAACAAGAATGGGATAAAGAGTTGGCTTACAATCGCCACTTCACACAAATAACAAGTTAAACATACATCACCCAGAATACAATCAAGGTCCGTCTACGGAACCAAAATAAAGAACACAACCCCAAATGCTAGATCCCCGATCGTCCCAACTGGGCTCCACTACTGATCATCAGGAAACGAAACATAGTAACGACCAAGTTCTTCATCGAGCTCTCACTTGAGCTGGGTAGCATCGCCTGCACTGGTATCATCGGCACCTACAACTGTTTGGAAGTATCTGGTGAGTCATGAAGACTCAGCAATCTCACAACCGCGAGATCAAGACTATTTAAGCTTATGGGTAGGATGGGGTAATGAGGTGGAGCTGCAGCAAGCACTAAGCATATATGGTGGCTAACATACACAAATAAGAGCGAGAAGAGAAGCAACGCAACGGTCGTGAACCTAGAAGTGATCAAGAAGTGATCCTGAAACTACTTACGCACAACCATAACACAAGAACCGTGTTCACTTCCCGGACTCCACGGAAAAGAGACCATCACGGCTACACACGCGGTTGATGCATTTTTAATTTAAGTCAAGTGTCAAGTTCTCTACAACCGGACGTTAACAAATTCCCATCTGCCACATAACCGCGGGCACGGCTCTCGAAAGTTTATACCCTGTAGGGGTGTCCGAACTTAGCCCATCACAAGCTCTCACGGTCAACGAAGGATATTCCTTCTCTCGGGAAGACCCGATCAGTCTCGGAATCCCGGTTTACAAGACATTACGACAATGTTAAAACAAGACCAGCAAAGCCGCCCGATGTGCCGACAAATCCCGATAGGAGTTGCACATATCTCATTCTCAGGGCACACCGGACAAGTCAAGCTACGAGTAAAACCAGTCCTAAAGTTGCCCCGAGGTGGCCCCGCAGGTTGCTCGGTTTGGACCAACACTCGAAGGAGCACTGGCCCGGGGGGGTTAAAATAAAGATGACCCTTGAGTCTGCAGAACCCAAGGGAAAATGGCTTAGGTGGCAAATGTTAAAACCAAGGTTGGGCCTTGCTGGAAGAGTTTTATTCAAAGCGAACTGTGAAGGGGGTCCCATAAATCACCCAACCGCGTAAGGAACGCAAAATCAAGGAACACAACACCGGTATGACGGAAACTAGGGCGGCAAGAGTGGAACAAAACACTAGGCATAAGGCCGAGCCTTCCACCCTTTACCAAGTATATAGATGCATTAATTAAATAAGAGATATTGTGATATCCCAACATATCCATGTTCCAACATGGAACAAACTTCATCTTCGCCTGCAACTAGTAACACTATAAGAGGGGCTGAGCAAAAGCGGTAACATAGCCAAACAACGGTTTGCTAGGAAAAGGTGGGTTAGAGGCTTGACATGGCAATATGGGAGGCATGATATAGCAAGTGGTAGGTAGCGCGGCATAGCAATAAAGCGAACAACTAGCAGCAAAGATAGAAGTGATTTCGAGGGTATGGTCATCTTGCCTGAGATCCCGCAAGGAAGAAGAACGAGTCTATGAAGAAGACAAACGGACGTAGTCGAACGAATCCTCACAACTCCGGAACAAAACCAAAGCTAACGAGAGAAGCAAACCGGAAAGAAACAAACAACATAGTCAACAACCACCACATACACATGGCATGATGCACAAACAAGTATGATGCATGTCCGGTTTAAATATGCATGGCATGGCAAAGTGCACAAACAATACTACAAATTAAGTGGAGCTCAATATGCAACGAGTTGCATATTGATAAAACACCACATGACTCATTTAGTTCTCTCTTGGTTATTTACCCAACAATATTAAATGTTCTAAAACATGGCAAGGTGTGAAGCATAACAAAACTACCTATCTAGGCAAGTTTAAATGAGGCCGGAAACAACAAACAACAATTCCGGAAAATCCCCATATGCATATTTTCAATTAGCTACTGTTCTGCCCTAAAACATATTTTAATGTTGTTAAACAGTAAAACAAAGGGCATCATGTTAATCTATGCATTTTTACACCCCAATTACATATATAGTTTATTAAAATCGGAGCTACGGTTAATTAGTTATGAAATAAAGCATTTTACCATGGCATTTATGCAAAATTAAACAAACAGCAAGTTTAAACATTTTAAACATGGATGAAAGTTGCATATTATGAAACTAGACAGAATTCTAAACATTTTTCATATATAAAACATTATATATGATGCATGGTTAATTAGTTATTAGATGCATGAACACTAGGGGTTTTTATGAAAAACTGCACTCTCTGGATAATTAGCAAATTCGCAGAACAGGGAAAAAACATGACACGGGCCAAATATGGTGCATGATGGGCCAACAGAGAGGAGGGGCTGGGCGGCTGCTCACATCGGGCCAACAGGCCGGCTGGGGGATGTAGAGGCGCTGGGCCTTGGCGTGCTGGAAGCGACCCAGGCGCGGGTCAACGCGCGGCGGCAGCGTGCGCTCGTTCTCTGCTCGGAGGAGGACGAGGCAGAAGGCAGGGGCGATGCAGGGGAAGCAGAGGCGCGGCGGTCTCGAGCAGCAGCGGGCTCCAGGGAAGGCCGGCGAGGTGCAGACCGGGCGGATTCGGCTGGCCGGCGCTGGATGTCACATCCCTAGCTTCTGACATTGCACTAGGCTAACTTCATGTGTGCATCATGTTTAAACTTTGAAAGAAACTTGAAATGGGGATTGCCTAAACCCTAGCATTAAAGGAATTCACTAGGTTCAACCAAAATATTTCCAGTAAATCCAAATGGCTTTAAAAAATGTTCATCATTCTTGGAAAATGCTGGAAATAGTAACCAGAGGTAATGCACATTTTTCCATGACATATTTGGGCTCTGGATTAAATCATACTCTATTTGCATTTGGGCATTTAAATGCTATTAAATATTTTAAATGCTCACATAATCATAAACTAAAATTTTTACTGTAGGATATATTCCCAACAGTGATCATGAGTAGTTTCATGATTTTTGGAAGTGTCTAAGTATTTTTAATAAAGCCCCGAAGTTACAGAAAAATAGAAAAACATTAACAAAAAGAGAAAGAGAGAGAATACCTGGCACTTACCTGGCCGGCCTGGCACTGTAGCAGCCCACCAGGCCCATCTGCCAGTCGTCTCCCACCCCGCGCCAGAAGGACGCGAGGCGTGTGTTCGCCGCACGCCGGCACGCGCCCCGGCCACCTCCTGCTTCCGCCGCTTCCCCGACGCGGCTGTGAGCGCCACGCACTCCCCTCGATCCCCTCTCACTCTCCCCGTGCCCCTCCCCTCCTCTGTTCTCTCTCTCGCACGGTTCGAGCGCCACCGTCGCCGCCGACAAGCACCACCGCGGCCACTGCCTCCCCCTCGCCCCCTGGACATGCCCAGGAGCTCCGCCTCCATTCTCCGCACCTCTCCGTCAACTCGCGTGACGCCGAACCCTCTGCATCACCCTCTGCACCGCCATCTTCGCCGCCCCTACCCCGAGATCGCCGGCGACCTCCCGTCGTCGTCAGCCCCTCCCCGAGCTCCCCGAGGCCACCGTCGCAACCACCGTGAGCTCCTCTCTCTTTAACCCCTAGACGCGCTGTCCAAGTCGCTCTCTAACCCCGCCTGCCACGACGGCCGAGAGCTCGGCTCCGCCGACCAAATCGCCGCCATGGCCACATCCACCCGAGCTCAAAACGGAGTTCATCATCTCGCTCAGTGCATCACCAGCTGCCCGTAGCACCCATCCATGCCCCTTTCATGCAGCATAACGCCGACTCGAGCACACCCGCACGCCGGCCGCCGCAGCGAGCTTGATTCCGGCGAGCCCGGTCGACCGCAGCCCCTCCTGCTTGCTTAGCTGGATGCGGCTGAGCGCCAGCTACGCGTAGTTGATCGCCGCCGCTGTTTTGGTCGCCGTAGGGCGTTTCCCGAGCCCCTCCGCCGCGTCTGTCGCCGCCGGCACGTTTGACCTTTTGACCAGGGGTTTGACTTCCCCTAGGTCACTGACAAGTGGGCCAGGCCCTATCTAACCCTAGGTTAGTTTCTTTAATTAGTGACTAATTAAAAGTGTTAATTAGTTATGACACTGACGTGAGGGACCCACAGGCCAGGTTTGACCTGGAGGGGTTAGTTGACCTGCTGACGTCACACTGACGTCAGGCTGACGCAGTAAAGCATTATCTGGATTTAAGTTTATTCAGGAAATTCCAGAAAATAGTATAAACTTCTAAAAATCATATAAAATCAACCGTAGCTCAGAATGAAATAATTTATATATGAAAAATTATCAGAAAAATGCAATCTATCCATCTGTATCATTTTCATGCATGTCAAACTAAGTTATACCTGCTGTATAGGTGAAAACATGATAATGACATTATAAATGCTAAATATGGAGTTTGCATATGAACCCTTAGTTCATATGGACCTCATTTAAACTGTTGCTAGATGCATTAGTGTAAATCATAACATTCTTGACATGTCATGACCATGCATCATATTGTCGCATTGCATTGATTGTGTCCTTCTCTGTTTGCCGGTAACCGTCCCCTCTCAGTAGCCGATGCTCCGATGACGTGATCGATGTCACCGATGAAGAACTATAATATCTTCAGAAGTGCCAGGCAAGCAAAACCCCCTTGTTCATACCGATACAATCCCACTCTCTCGCTCCTGCTCTCTTTTACTGCATTAGGACAACAATGATTCATCTGTTACTTGCTGCGGTAGCTGAACCCCTTTATCCTCTGCATGACCTGTCATTGCCACAGTAAATAGATGAAACCCACTAGCATGAGTAGGAGTTGTTTGAGCCGTGATGTGCCTACTCATTCATGATTGTTGTCATGCCTGCTATGCTTAGAGTTGTGTCAGGTCTGATTCATCGGGGATGAATTGGAATGATGATGAACATGTCCTACTGTGTGTGAGCTAAGTGTGTGAACACAATTTGGTAAAGGTAGCGGTGAGAGGTTATGTAGGAGTACATGGTGGGTTGTAGGATTGAAGCCGTCCTCAGGAACTGAGTTCTGTGTTTGTGATCCATGATACAGTTACTACCACGCATTGGGCCCGAAACCAATGGACCCTCTCGGCTTCTTAATCACCCTTGTCCTCTGTCCAGGAGTTGCAAGTAGTTTCTGGTGTTTGTAGTATGCTGGAGGCCGTGGACAGCGCTGACCGAGGGGTGGGCTGTGATGCGGTAGGCACGTGGCACGGTGTACCGGGCGCCCGTTTGGTGTCTCGGGAACCCTGCACACATCGTTCGGGGCCGTATGTGGAAACCTCGGCCGGACTCCCTGCGGATGGAACTTGAATAGGCGATAAACCTGGACTAGAGACTTGAGTGTTTAGGTAGGCTGTGGACGACACCCTCGCTGGGCTTCCGCTTGAAGGTTGCCGAGTACATGCTGTGTAAACGGCGGTAAGTGGTGAGAGCGTGTGTGACGAAGTACACCCCTGCAGGGTTAATATGATCTATTCGAATAGCCGTGTCCGCATAAATGGACTTGTGGGTTGCCTATAACAGTTCATAGACAAGTGAAAGTGGATACTCTAAAATGCGCAAGATAAGCGTGAGTGCTATGGATGGCGTTCTCGTAGGGAGACGGGAGCGAATCCATAGTGGAGTATTGATATGGTGAATATGTGGACTCGTGTGCGCCACCTCAAAAGAGTTACTTGCAGTCATAGTTTAGGATAGCCACAGAGTCAAAGCTGGCTTGCTGCAGTTAAACTCCACCACCCCCTTTGTTGATACCGATGCATATGTAGATAGTTCTGATGTAAGTCTTGCTGGGTACATTTGTACTCACGTTTGCTTATTTTATGTTTTGCAGAGAGACGTCAGTCTCGCTAGTAGTTCCGTGTGGACTTCGACGTTTAGCTTGTTACCTCAGCTACGATCTTGTGCCCTCAGCAGGATCTAGTAGATAGTCAGGCTTCTCAGCCTTTTTCATTTATAGTTGTCTGTACTCAGACATGTTAAGCTTCCGCATGTGTTTGACTTGTATGCTCTGAATGCTGGGTCGAGAGACCCATGTTTGTAATATCTGGCTCTTCGGAGCCTAATTAATAAATACTCTGAGTCGTAGAGTCTTGTTGTGATGCCATGTTGTATTTGCACATATCGAGCATATTGTGTGTATGATTGAAATGCTTGGTATGTGTGGGATCCAACAACCTAGTTGTTTATCCTTGGTAGCCTCTCTTATGGGGAAATGTAGTCTTGTGCTTCCATGAGCCATAGTAGTCCGCTACAGCCCGGTTCACCGGAGTCCTGCTAGCCCAGCACTACTGCTCCGGAACACTTGACTGGCCGGCATGTGTTTCACTTCGTTCCCGTGTCTGTCCCTTCGGGGAAATGTCACGCGGTGACATCCGGAGTCCTGCCTAGCCTGCTACAGCCCGGGTTCCCGGAGTCCTGTTAGCCCAGTGCTACAGCCCGGATTCGCACGCTGCTGACCGACATGCTCGATGTTGATTCATGTATGCCTGTCCCCGTAAGTTAGTGCCACTTTGGGTTCACGACTAGTCATGTCGGCCCGGGTTCTCTGTCATATGGATGCTAGCGACAGTATCATATACGTGAGCCAAAAGGCGCAAACGGTCCCGGGCCATGGTAAGGCGACACCCGTGGGAATACCGTGCGAGAGGCCGCAAAGTGATATGAGGTGTTACAGGCTAGATCGGTGTGACTTAGAATCGGGGTGCTGACAGCGTTGGTATCAGAGCCTGACTGCCTGTAGGATTACCAAGCCAAACTGGTCGAAGTTGAGTCTAGAAATGCTTTAGTTATATAAGGGAATTGATTATGGAAGGGAACGTAAGGCTCTTTTTACTCCTTTACCTTATGCCCTTCTGATCTGAGTCACCCTCTTCTCTTCTACGGGGATTAAGAACTAGGCTTCTCATCTTTCTATCAGGATCACGTGTTACTAATCCGTAGACTCGTAGGATTGATGGATTTAAGCCTCAGTTCAGTTCCTACTACTTCCGTATGTTGACCATTGATCCCGGAAGTTTATATTGTGATGTTGAGTGGTTATGCCACCATTTTGTAGGATGTCTCAAATCCTTTGAGCATTTACAGCCGTTATGCTATCCGAGTCATCCCAGGCTTCTAAATAATCTGATGCATTTGCAAATCCCTTCTTTCCGTTCTCGATGTTCCTTTGGGCCAGATTAACCACACTAATCATTGAGTTGAGGTACTCTGTTGCCTTGACATATATGTTGGAGTTGCTATTATGACCCTAGGTGTCTTAGAGGACCACTTAGTAATCTAGCAATGCTTGCATCCCCAGTGTGATGATTCTGGCCATTATTCTCGAAAGCATCTCGTGATGCCATTTAGTTAGTAGGCATTCTATTTCTGGGTTCTTGAACCCAAGATTCACTCCACTTACCTCCTGTTGATAGTGTTTGCTCGTTCCTTTAGGTTATTAGTAACCTTTGCATTAGTCCACGAGGTCCGTGGTATTTCATTCTTCCAATACCATGAACCATCATGGCAGAAGTTCTTTTAACCAAAAGATCACAACCAGGGCGCTCTTGAGGAGTACTCCATTCATATTGTGACTCTGCCAGTCCTTCCTCCTCTGCATGGGTTATCCGGAAGAAATATGTTGAATTTCTTCGACATACTAATCCATGCATCCACAACTCAGAAAAACATATGTTCCTTTGGGTTGTCCCTCTTTAGTTATTTTCTGGCCCTCGTCTATCAATTGACAGTCAGGACTAGTCGTGCATTTGTGTTATCAATGCTTATTATTCTTGTGGTCCGTCAAGCCGTTCTATTCAGAATGACTAGGAGAAACAAACTCCAGTACCTCAACCATATCCAGGATTGGGTCAAAGTAGCTGTAACTCGCAGATCAAAATGCCAATCCAGCTTTTGTTCTGTTCTACCTGGGAGTGTTACCATCTTTATGTCAAGAGTGTCATGAGAATTGCACCACCTCCTATGAATTATTGACGCAGTAATACTTCTTGCCATCATTGTTCATTCCTCGGTTCCCGTGTTATTGTAACCGGAATGCCGACAAGTGAATTGTGGTGTGTGAAATCAATACTCCGAGCAACTTGTTGCTTGGTAGTTAATGGACAATACTCTCACTCTTAGCGTGTTGGTTATTAAATCATCATCCTAAGATTGATCGTGCTACCTAGTCCTTATTTCTGGTGCACTCTTCGATCAATGAGTTAGGATTATTCAATCCCTTGCTTATTTGATCATATCGTCTTGCTCTGAAAGGCGAGATTGTTCTCGAGCCTAGTAACATATCGGTGGTTCGTGATTTCCTGAATATCTTCTCGGAAGTATCACCAGGTTGCTCCCTGACCGTTATGTTGAGCTCGTGATCAAGTTGGTTTCCTACAAACCACCCCTTCTCCAAGAATCTGTGTTGGATGCCCCTGAGCTAGTTGGTCAAGCTAAACAACAACTTGGAGAGTTGGAAGATAAAAGCTTGCCAGCTTAGTTCATTTCAGGGGATATATTTGCGTGTGTTGAAGATAGATGATATCTTCATCGATTGGTCCCTGTGATCAGTTGTTGGACCTATTGTCGTATCAAGACTTTGATTTGAGTATGGGCTATCATCAAATCAAATCAGAACCAACGATGTTCATAATGTTGTCTTACTCGTGGTTGATCCCTCGAGCATACACCATTATATCTTTTGGGTCTGACCAATGCTATCACTTGTTCACATAATTATGGAATTCCATCTCCATGGAAACCTGGATGAATTGTTGTTGAGCCCATCAGCAACACTGCTACCTTCTCCATGACTCGTGTTGAACAACCAGCTAGTATTGGAAACTTTATAAGCATTATCTTCGTGTTCCGTTCATGAAGCATATGTTTGGATGAAAGTAGTGACTTCCTCTAATTCACGTGCATCTGATGCAAGTTGCCGTCGTGGATTTGAGAAAGTCAATGTTGCTTCTTTTGGAATCATCCCAAAATCGGTCATGCATACGTGCGAAGTATTCTGTGGTTCGGAGACTTGCAACCTTCGTTCTATACGTGTTCCTAGCACACCAAACCACTGATTGATTTGTTCAAGGAAAAGGAGTTGTTGTGCAAATCCTAGGTCATGCACAAGACTTCGTTACCCTACATGATGGTTCCCCACCTGAACTCGGTAGTGTTTTATCATAAGACTACTATGTGGTCATGCTTGTCTGGGACAGCGTGTTCACATGTGTTTAGCAGAACCAGCTCATGTTTTGGAGCTTGCTATCTTAGTTCATTCCTCGAGAATCTTGCAACGCCATCTCGTCGAATTGTGTTGCAAATTTTCTTTTCAGACATGCTGAGTCTGAAGTATCCTATCACCAATCGGATCTGAATCTCAGGCAGATATGATGGTTGGAACATTCCCAACGGTTGCATTTTGTTCCCAGCTTGCACCCCATTGTGCCAATTTTCCATGGGCTGACTTCTCAGCAGTTGCTGTCCAGGTCCATCTTCAAAGGTGGACTTACCACGAGTCCCATTCATTTCCGATGATAAGCAAAAAATCATCCATTTCGTTGTCTTCAACAAGGTAGTCCACATCGTCCATTCTAGCCTGAGTGTGTCGTTCTCCCGAACTCCGCCAGACGATTGTTGTGATTGCCTTAGGCTAGTATAAAGAGTTTCAATGATCTTAGGATCAAAAGTAATTCTTTTTGCCACTTAAGGAATAGTTCTACGAGTCACCTTCCCCAAGGTGCCCCGTTATGGAATCGTGGCAATTATCTCCTCGCTACTTTGAAACCATGCACTGTCTTATTCAACGTGGAATTGTGTTTATCAACTTGAATCTTCGTTCTCCGTTTCACTTCATCCCTCTCTCGATGTATGTGTTGAGTCTCAGCTCAAGAGATACTCAACGTCGCATTCCGTGAGTTGATCGTGAGTTGCTCGATCTTTAAGGAGATCGATTTCTATAGAGTTTCCCTTGTCGTCATCGTGTCGGATGAAGATCTTGAAAGCAAAGACGTCAACATTAATTGAAGCAACGGATCAACATCTTCGCGAAGAGCAATTGGATCATGAAGATCGTGTTAGCTTTGTGTCCCCTCTGTCTTCTTACCTCACGTCTTGAATCTCGGGACGAGATTCTTGTTTAGTGGGGGTGAGTTGTCACATCCCTAGCTTCTGACATTGCACTAGGCTAATTTCATGTGTGCATCATGTTTAAACTTTGAAAGAAACTTGAAATGGGGATTGCCTAAACCCTAGCATTAAAGGAATTCACTAGGTTCAACCAAAATATTTCCAGTAAATCCAAATGGCTTTCAAAAATGTTCATCATTCTTGGAAAATGCTGGAAACAGTAACCAGAGGTAATGCACATTTTTCCATGACATATTTGGGCTCTGGATTAAATCATACTCTATTTGCATTTGGGCATTTAAATGCTATTAAATATTTTAAATGCTCAAATAATCATAAACTAAAATGTTTACTGTAGGATATATTCCCAACAGTGATCATGAGTAGTTTCATGATTTTTGGAAGTGTCTAAGTATTTTTAATAAAGCCCCGAAGTTACAGAAAAATAGAAAAACATTAACAAAAAGAGAAAGAGAGAGAATACCTGGCGCTTACCTGGCCGGCCTGGCACTGTAGCAGCCCACCAGGCCCATCTGCCAGTCGTCTCCCACCCCGCGCTAGAAGGACGCGAGGCGTGTGTTCGCCGCACGCCGGCACGCGCCCCGGCCACCTCCTGCTTCCGCCGCTTCCCCGACGCGGCTGTGAGCGCCACGCACTCCCCTCGATCCCCTCTCACTCTCCCCGTGCCCCTCCCCTCCTCTGTTCTCTCTCTCTCTCTCGCATGGTTCGAGCGCCACCGCCGCCGCCGACAAGCACCACCGCGGCCACTGCCTCCCCCTCGCCCCTGGACATGCCCAGGAGCTCCGCCTCCATTCTCCGCGCCTCTCCGTCAACTCGCGTGACGCCGAACCCTCTGCATCACCCTCTGCACCGCCATCTTCGCCGCCCCTGCCCCGAGATCGCCGGCGACCTCCCGTCGTCGTCAGCCCCTCCCCGAGCTCTCCGAGGCCACCGTCGCAACCGCCGTGAGCTCCTCTCTCTTTAACCCCTAGACGCGCTGTCCAAGTCGCTCTCTAACCCCGCCTGCCACCACGGCCGAGAGCTCGGCTCCGCCGACCAAATCGCCGCCATGGCCACGTCCACCCGAGCTCAAAACAGAGTTCATCATCTCGCTCAGTGCATCACCAGCTGCCCGTAGCACCCATCCATGCCCCTTTCATACAGCATAACGCCGACTCGAGCACACCCGCACGCCGGCCGCCGCAGCGAGCTTGATTCCGGCGAGCCCGGTCGACCGCAGCCCCTCCTGCTTGCTTAGCTGGATGCGGCTGAGCGCCAGCTACGCGTAGTTGATCGCCGCCGCTGTTTTGGTCGCCGGAGGGCGTTTCTCGAGCCCCTCCGCCGCGTCTGTCGCCGCCGGCGCGTTTGACCTTTTGACCAGGGGTTTGACTTCCCCTAGGTCACTGACAAGTGGGCCAGGCCCTATCTAACCCTCGGTTAGTTTCATTAATTAGTGACTAATTAAAAGTGTTAATTAGTTATGACACTGACGTGAGGGACCCACAGGCCAGGTTTGACCTGGAGGGGTTAGTTGACCTGCTGACGTCACACTGACGTCAGGCTGACGCAGTAAAGCATTATCTGGATTTAAGTTTATTCAGGAAATTCCAGAAAATAGTATAAACTTCTAAAAATCATATAAAATCAACCGTAGCTCAGAATGAAATAATTTATATATGAAAAATTATCAGAAAAATGCAATCTATCCATCTGTATCATTTTCATGCATGTCAAACTAAGTTATACCTGCTGTATAGGTGAAAAAATGATAATGACATTATAAATGCTAAATATGGAGTTTGCATATGAACCCTTAGTTCATATGGACCTCATTTAAACTGTTGCTAGATGCATTAGTGTAAATCATAACATTCTTGACATGTCATGACCATGCATCATATTGTCGCATTGCATTGATTGTGTCCTTCTCTGTTTGCCGGTAACCGTCCCCTCTCAGTAGCCGATGCTCCGATGACGTGATCGATGTCACCAATGAAGAACTATAATATCTTCACAAGTGCCAGGCAAGCAAAACCCCCTTGTTCATTCCGATACAATCCCACTCTCTCGCTCCTGCTCTCTTTTACTGCATTAGGACAACAACGATTCATCTGTTACTTGCTGCGGTAGCTGAACCCCTTTATCCTCTGCATGACCTGTCATTGCCACAGTAAATAGATGAAACCCACTAGCATGAGTAGGAGTCGTTTGAGCCGTGATGTGCCTACTCATTCATGATTGTTGTCATGCCTGCTATGCTTAGAGTTGTGTCAGGTCTTATTCATCGAGGATGAATTGGAATGGTGATGAACATGTCCTACTGTGTGTGAGCTAAGTGTGTGAACACGATTTGGTAAAGGTAGCGGTGAGAGGCCATGTAGGAGTACATGGTGGGTTGTCTGATTGAAGCCGTCCTCAGGAACTGAGTTCTGTGTTTGTGATCCATGATACAGTTACTACCACGCATTGGGCCCGAAACCAATGGACCCTCTCGGCTTCTTAATCACCCTTGTCCTCTGTCCAGGAGTTGCAAGTAGTTTCTGGTGTTTGTAGTATGCTGGAGGCCATGGACAGCGCTGACCGAGGGGTGGGCTGTGATGCGGTAGGCACATGGCACGGTGTACCGGGCGCCCGTTTGGTGTCTCGGGAACCCTGCACACATCGTTCGGGGCCGTATGTGGAAACCTCGGCCGGACTCCCTGCGGATGGAACCTGAATAGGCGATAAACCTGGACTAGAGACTTGAGTGTTTAGGTAGGCTATGGCCGACACCCTCGCTGGGCTTCCGCTTGAAGGTTGCCGAGTACATGCTGTGTAAACGGCGGTAAGTGGTGAGAGCGTGTGTGACGAAGTACACCCCTGCAGGGTTAATATGATCTATTCGAATAGCCGTGTCCGCGGAAATGGACTTCTGGGTTGCCTATAACAGTTCCTAGACAAGTGAAAGTGGATACTCTAAAATGCGCAAGATAAGCGTGAGTGCTATGGATGGTGTTCTCGTAGGGAGACGGGAGCGAATCCATAGTGGAGTATTGATATGGTGAATATGTGGACTCGTGTGCGCCACCTCAAAAGAGTTACTTGCAGTCATAGTTTAGGATAGCCACCGAGTCAAAGCTGGCTTGCTGCAGTTAAACTCCACCACCCCCTTTGTTGATACCGATGCATATGTAGATAGTTCTGATGTAAGTCTTGCTGGGTACATTTGTACTCACGTTTGCTTATTTTATGTTTTGCAGAGAGACGTCAGTCTCGCTAGTAGTTCCGTGTGGACTTCGACGTTTAGCTTGTTACCTCAGCTACGATCTTGTGCCCTCGGCAGGATCTAGTAGATAGTCAGGCTTCTCAGCCTTTTTCATTTATAGTTGTCTGTACTCAGACATGTTAAGCTTCCGCATGTGTTTGACTTGTATGCTCTGAATGCTGGGTCGAGAGACCCATGTTTGTAATATCTGGCACTTCGGAGCCTAATGAATAAATACTCTGAGTCGTAGAGTCTTGTTGTGATGCCATGTTGTATTTGCACATATCGAGCATATTGTGTGTATGATTGAATTGTTGGAAATATGCCCTAGAGGCAATAATAAATGGTTATTATTATATTTCTTTGTTCATGGTAGTTGTCTATTGTTCATGCTATAATTGTATTATCCGGAAATCGTAATACATGTGTGAATACATAGACTACAACATGTCCCTAGTAAGCCTCTAGTTGACTAGCTCGTTGATCAACAAACAGTCATGGTTTCCTGACTATGGACATTGGATGTGTCATTGATAACGGGATCACATCATTAGGAGAATGATGTGATGGACAAGACCCAATCCTAAGCATAGCATAAAAGATCGTGTAGTTTCGTTTGCTAGAGCTTTTCCAATGTCAAGTATCTTTTCCTTAGACCATGAGATCGTGCAACTCCCGGATACCGTAGGAGTGCTTTGGGTGTGCCAAACGTCACAACGTAACTGGGTGACTATAAAGGTGCACTACGGGTATCTCCGAAAGTGTCTGTTGGGTTGGCACGGATCGAGACTGGGATTTGTCACTCCGTGTGACGGAGAGGTATCTCTGGGCCCACTCGGTAATGCATCATCATAATGAGCTCAATGTGACTAAGGCGTTAGTCACGGGATCATGCATTGCGGTACGAGTAAAGAGACTTGCCGGTAACGAGATTGAACAAGGTATTGGGATACCGACGATCGAATCTCGGGCAAGTAACATACCGATTGACAAAGGGAATTGTATACGGGATTGACTGAATCCTCGACATCGTGGTTCATCCGATGAGATCATCATGGAACATGCGGGAGCCAACATGGGTATCCAGATCCCGCTGTTGGTTATTGACCGGAGAGGCGTCTCGGTCATGTCTGCATGTCTCCCGAACCCGTAGGGTCTACACACTTAAGGTTCGGTGACGCTAGGGTTGTAGAGATATATGTATGAGGAAACCCGAAAGTTGTTCGGAGTCCCGGATGAGATCCCGGACGTCACGAGAGGTTCCGGAATGGTCCGGAGGTGAAGAATTATATATAGGAAGTCCAGTTTCGGTCACCGGGAAAGTTTCGGGGGTTACCGGTATTGTACCGGGACAACCGGAAGGGTCCCGGGGGTCCACCGGGTGGGGCCACCTATCCCGGAGGGCCCCGTGGGCTGAAAGTGGAAGGGAACCAGCCCTTAGTGGGCTGGGGCGCCCCCCTTGGGCCTCCCCCCATGCGCCTAGGGTTGGGAACCCTAGGGGGGGGAGCTTCCCCCTTGCCTTGGGGGGCAAGGCACCCCTTCCCCCCCTTTGGCCGCCGCCCCCCCCTTGGAGATCCCATCTCCCTAGGCCGGCGCCCTCCAGGGGGCCTATATAAAGGGGGGAGGGAGGGCAGCAACCTACAGCCTTGGGCGCCTCCCTCTCCCCCTGCAACACCTCTCTCTCTCGCAGAAGCTCGGCGAAGCCCTGCCGGAGACCCGCTACATCCACCACCACGCCGTCGTGCTGCTGGATCTCCATCAACCTCTCCTTCCCCCTTGCTGGATCAAGAAGGAGGAGACGTCGCTGCACCGTACGTGTGTTGAACTCGGAGGTGCCGTCCGTTCGGCACTCGGTGATTTGGATCACGGCGAGTACGACTCCGTCATCCACGTTCATTGGAACGCTTCCGCTCGCGATCTACAAGGGTATGTAGATGCACTCCTTTCCCCTCGTTGCTAGTATACTCCATAGATGCATCTTGGTGAGCGTAGGAATTTTTTTAAATTATGCTACGATTCCCAACATGAATGCTTGGTATGTGTGGGATCCGACAACCTAGTTGTTTATCCTTGGTAGCCTCTCTTATGGGGAAATGTAGTCTTGTGCTTCCATGAGCCATAGTAGTCCGCTACAGCCCGGTTCACCGGAGTCCTGCTAGCCCAGCACTACTGCTCCGGAACACTTGACTGGCCGGCATGTGTTTCACTTCGTTCCTGTGTCTGTCCCTTCGGGGAAATGTCACGCGGTGACATCCGGAGTCCTGCCTAGCCTGCTATAGCCCGGGTTCCCGGAGTCCTGTTAGCCCAGTGCTACAGCCCAGATTCGCACGCTGCTGACCGACATGCTCGATGTTGATTCATGTATGCCTGTCCCCGTAAGTTAGTGCCACTTTGGGTTCACGACTAGTCATGTCGGCCCGGGTTCTCTGTCATATGGATGCTAGCGACATTATCATATACGTGAGCCAAAAGGCACACACGGTCCCGGGCCATGGTAAGGCGACACCCGTGGGAATACCGTGCGTGAGGCCGCAAAGTGATATGAGGTGTTACAGGCTAGATCGGTGTGACTTAGAATCGGGGTCCTGACACCGGATCAGGGCAACGACGGCGCGGGTGGAGCTCAGGGGCGGCGTCAGTTCCCTGTGGAAGAAAGACAGGGAGGGAGCGTTCAGAGAGAGAGAGGGAGAGCAGAGAAGGAGAAGGAAGCAAGGTGAGGGCAGGCGCGGCTTCGGTCGACCTGTTGTTGGTCGGAGGCGACGAGGGTCGAAGACGAAGGCGCGAGCGAGCGAGGATCGAGCTCGTGCATCCGTGACGTCCTGCAGGACAAAGACAACAGAGAGAGTTTGAGCGACAGAGAGAGAGAGAGAACTCGAGGAAGAGGGAAGGAAGCAAGGGCACGGCCTTGGTTTGGGAGGAGCTGGTCTCCATGGATGGAGGAAGCGAGGAGGCGCAATGGATGCTGGTGCCCCTGGTGGTGGACGCCGACAGCATCGGCGATGGTCAGAAACGAGGCAGAGGCACGCACGATCTGGAGCTCCTCTCCTGATCGAGCTCGTGGATGAGGGGGTCAAGCGCTCGGGCTCTGGATTGAGAGCAGGAGCTCGGGGCCTTGTGAGCAGAGGAGGTGGCGGCTGTGGTTGGTCGGCGGCGCAAATCCAGGGAGATGGTCGGAGGCGGGAGAGGATCTGGATCGGGTGCGGCTTCGGTTGGTCTGATGCTGAAAACAAGGGAAGGAGAGAGGCTGGCTGCGGGCTTGGATCCCAAGGGGGATTTGGTGGAGTGGCAGCGCCAGCTGCGGGATGGAATGGAATGGATGAATTGGACAGGTAGGGGCTACGGTTTAGACTGTTATAAATAGCATGTGGGTTTTTGGTTAGGGGCTAATTTGGCCCGTCCGATCGTAATCGGGCGGTCGAGAATAGATAGGTTAGGGAGTCCAAATAAGAAAACGGAGATGTTTTAGGGATGTTTGAGGATGATCCGGACACATCGGTCACGACTGAGCGGTTCGGGTTCGGGACAGTTTTGGACGCGCGCACGAGGGGGTCTGTGCACTTTACAAAGAGACTCCGGTTTAGGCAAGAGGGAAAACGAAGAACAAGGTTGGTCTCGGAACGGACAACAAAAGCAACGGGGGATGCGACAACTACGAGCGGATGCAAGTTTTAAAAACAAAGACGGCAACGAGTGCCGATGCAATGCAAATGATGACATGATGAATGCAACAAACAAGCGAAACACATGACAACGACGAATAACATGGAAGCCGTCTGGAGCGTCGGTCTCTGGGCGTTACAACACTCCACCACTACAAGAGGATCTCGTCCCGAGATCTAGGATGGCACCGGAGAGAAGCATAAAGGGAAGAGGAGAGGTAAACTAAGTTGCTTCTTTGACAAACGAGTGAAACCACGAACCTTGAGAGATTGAACGAACGAAAAGAGAGAATACAAGGGAGATGAATGAGATTGAAAACACTCCGTTATCAAAGAGGAACAAGGAACATTGCGAGAACCTTTGTAGGTTGAAGAATATGAAACAAGAGCATAACGGATCAAAAGGAATATGAAAGCACACCGGTAGAAAAGAGAAACAAAGAACACCATGTGAACCTTGGAGTTTGAAAAGCTATGAATGACGAGAACAATGGACGACAAGTACATGCAAGCACTCCGGTTGAAACGAGATGTACAAGGAACGATAAGGATCAATTACGATAACACTCCGGTTGGAAAATGGAAGGGATAGAATATGAACTTGGCAAAATGAAAGCACTTGGATGAGACTCCGGTTAAAAGAGGAATGATAGACACAACACTCCAGTTAAAACAAGATAAAGAAGGAATAAGAATGATATAATTTGGACATCACTCTGACTGTAAATGGAAGGAATTGAACATGAACTTTACAAGATGAGAGGATACTTAATGAAATCAACAGCACACTGCCTCCGGAACTATTGAAAGAATGGCACAAGGGGTCGGAAAGATTTCAGACAGCACTCCGGTTGAGAAGGGAGGCAAAACTTGACAGAATGGGAAGAACTTGAAAAGAGGGCACGACACTCCGGTTGGAAATGGATAAGCATGAAAAGAACACGGTCCTCACAAACCGAGAAGATGAGTGAAGAGAGCAACATCACAATGCCTCCGGAAGGAAGAATAGAAGATATATCATTGGAATCACAGAATGGAGAAGAAAACGCCAACTTCTGCCACCAATGAACTAGGAAAGCACTCTTCCTAGAAGGATGACGAAGGAAGAGAAATCTTGAACAAACCACCATAAGAATTGAAAACAAACAAAGAAAAGAGAACGAATCGCCGGGAAGAGTTAGAAAACGAATAAAGATACTTGACATAATTTAAATACGTGAGAACAAAGAGATCACGAGCTGATTAGAGAATACTTGAATGATGCACCGGTAAGATTTGGAGAACGGGAGCTGAAAGCTGAGAATGAGGAATTACGAAATGATGGCCTTCGGAGGAAAAAATGGAAACAACTCATGAAATGCTCCTGATGGGTACGAAAAGAATTCTCGCAATAGAAAACAATTATGAGAGGATGGCAACCAGTTAGAACCATGAATCTTGAAGAGAATGGAGCGAGATTTAAGAGAAACTCTTCTTCGATCTTCAAATGTTGAGAATGACGATGAGAAACACCACCATGAATTTTTGAGGCACTCCGGAATGAAAATTGGAAAGGTTGAACCAACGACGAAAATAATTTGAAAGATCTTGGAGAAAGACATAGGACTGATGATAACCCATTCTTACGTCAAACTTTGAAAAGAATTTTAGAAGCTCCGGGAAAATTAGAAGAGTTAGGTAAGGTCCTGGGAAAAGACCTGTGGGTTAGGGCCCACTCAAAAGAACCATCGTTGAACGATTGCTTGAAAAGAGAGACCGCACCAATTGAATTAAATGGCTTGAATGAGGTAACAACCTCGAAATAGTTAGAATTGATGCGGAGTGGAAACACGAATCTTCAGAGATATCTTCAGCACTCCGAAACAATTGTATAGCAAGCGGGGAATGATTAAGAGATGCACCGGCATGAGAAAGCATTTGAAAGGAGGAAAGGGCTATAATCAACACTGAAAGCTTCAATTGAATCCACCGGAAAAGAATACGAGAATGAAGAATGATAAACTTGAAGCTTCCTGAGCATCTTCCTGAGAATCACTAGATAAGAACATTGATGGAAAAGAATGGAGAAACTTCACATCCATAAGATGGATACATGATTAAGAAAATCTGAGTCCTTGAAGAAAGAGGGTGGGAGGGCGGGAAAAACAAAGGCAACTTGGGGCATATGGAACAAACAACGTTGAGAAAACTTATAATTGATCTTCCGGATGGGGAGAATGATGGGATCATCTCGAAGAGAAACGCACCGGTTGGAAATAGAATTAAGATGGCAATCTCGATGATCAAGAAGGATTAATATCCACATAGGAATATGAGAACACCACTTAGAAAAGGTAGGTAGTCAACACCTGACAATGAAGCAACTCGAATACCACAACTTAAAACAAAACAAAGGATTTGGCTTGCAGAATAGCCGGAAACAAACATATGATAGAGATTTCGCCCAAAGTGTTCGTGATGAGGCCCCATGGGCACGACGTACAGCGGACGTCATGAATGACAAACAAGACGTCCCCGAATCGGCATAGCCAAGGATTCTTTAAGACGTCTTGCGACCACTGTAAATCGACCGTGAAAAGCGAACCACTAGACGTTGGACCCCAATCTCAAATCATACATCCGTCGAAAAGATATCCTAGGAGCTACTTGAATTCCCACCTATAAAACTCCCGAAACTTTCTGGTTATGCAATCTGGTGTTGGGGATACAGGGGACGCAATATAACTCACCCAAACTAACAATCCCTAGATCCAGCTGTATCCATCCGTCAACACATAACCAAGAAAACTCCGGAAATCGTGTACCTCAACCTTCGAAAAGCATCCGTTATACGAGTTATGGCAATACTCCCGAACTCCTGCCCCAGTACTGGGTGGCGTCGAGGTGATCTCACCAACAACTGCATAAAAGAGATTTTCAATGTCGGCGAAAAAAACTCAGGTATTCCAGAACTGCAACGATAAAATTGTGACGACAACACCTCGGAGCTCAACTCCCCGGGACACTGCCACAACCCCTAAATGTCAGGAGGCACCAAGAACAATGTTCTCATCACAAAACCATCGGAACGATTCCAAGATACCCGCGTGATCCTAAATTTTTTTTAGTGAAATTCGAGGAGAGGAAAGTTAAAACTTCTACGTCAGGGGGCCTCACCAGAGCGACGAAGGAACTGAGGAGTAAAAAGAATCCTACTCTCCGATATATATAATCCTAAGACTCAAAACATTTTTTTCTAGACTCAACAACGCCAGCGATTCGATCAAGCAGGGGATCCTAAGTCAGGGATGGCTCTGATTACCAACTTGTAACGCCCACGATGCGGCTATATCTCTCACGTGTCGAGGCACGACTTAGAGGCATAACCGCATTGTAGGTTTTGTCGCAAGAAGGGTCATCTTCACACAATCCCATGTAATGAACAAGAATGGGATAAAGAGTTGGCTTACAATCGCCACTTCACACAAATAACAAGTTAAACATACATCATCCAGAATACAATCAAGGTCCGTCTACGGAACCAAAATAAAGAAGACAACCCCAAATGCTAGATCCCCGATCGTCCCAACTGGGCTCCACTACTGATCATCAGGAAACGAAACATAGTAACGACCAAGTTCTTCATCGAGCTCTCACTTGAGCTGGGTAGCATCGCCTGCACTGGTATCATCGGCACCTGCAACTGTTTGGAAGTATCTGGTGAGTCACGAGGACTCAGCAATCTCACACCCGCGAGATCAAGACTATTTAAGCTTATGGGTAGGATGGGGTAATGAGGTGGAGCTGCAGCAAGCGCTAAGCATATATGGTGGCTAACATACGCAAATAAGAGCGAGAAGAGAAGCAACGCAACGGTCGTGAAGCTAGAAGTGATCAAGAAGTGATCCTGAAACTACTTACGCACAACCATAACACAAGAACCGTGTTCACTTCCCGGACTCCACCGAAAAGAGACCATCACGGCTACACACGCGGTTGATGCATTTTAATTTAAGTCAAGTGTCAAGTTCTCTACAACCGGACGTTAACAAATTCCCATCTGCCACATAACCGTGGGCACGGCTCTCGAAAGTTTATACCCTACAGGGGTGTCCCAACTTAGCCCATCACAAGCTCTCACGGTCAACGAAGGATATTCCTTCTCCCGGGAAGACCCGATCAGTCTCGGAATCCCGGTTTACAAGACATTTCGACAATGGTAAAACAAGACCAGCAAAGCCGCCCGATGTGCCGACAAATCCCGATAGGAGCTGCACATATCTCGTTCTCAGGGCACACCGGATAAGTCCAGCTACGAGTAAAACCAGTCCTCAAGTTGCCCCGAGGTGGCCCTGCCGGTTGCTCGGTTCGGACCAACACTCGAAGGAGCACTGGCCCAGGGGGGGGGTTAAAATAAAGATGACCCTTGAGTCTACAGAACCCAAGGGAAAAAGGCTTAGGTGGCAAATGTTAAAACCAAGGTTGGGCCTTGCTGGAAGAGTTTTATTCAAAGCGAATTGTCAAGGGGGTCCCATAAATCACCCAACCGCGTAAGGAACGCAAAATCAAGGAACACAACACCGGTATGACGGAAACTAGGGCGGCAAGAGTGGAACAAAACACTAGGCATAAGGCCGAGCCTTCCACCCTTTACCAAGTATATAGATGCATTAATTAAATAAGAGGTATTGTGATATCCCAACATATCCATGTTCCAACATGGAACAAACTTCATCTTCGCCTGCAACTAGCAACGCTATAAGAGGGGCTGAGCAAAAGCGATAACATAGCCAAACAACGGTTTGCTAGGAAAAGGTGGGTTAGAGGCTTGACATGGCAATATGGGAGGCATGATATAGCAAGTGGTAGGTAGCGCAACATAGCAATAGAGCGAACAACTAGCAGCAAAGATAGAAGTGATTTCGAGGGTATGGTCATCTTGCCTGGGATCCCGCAAGGAAGAAGAACGAGTCCATGAAGAAGACAAACGGACGTAGTCAAACGAATCCTCACAACTCCGGAACGAAACCGAAGCTAACGAGAGAAGCAAACCGGAAAGAAACAAACAACATAGTAAACAACCACCACATACACATGGCATGATGCACAAACAAGTATGATGCATGTCCGGTTTAAATATGCATGGCATGGCAAAGTGCACAAACAATACTACAAATTAAGTGGAGCTCAATATGCAACGAGTTGCATATTGACAAAACACCACATGACTCATTTAGTTCTCTCTTGGTTATGTACCCAACAATATTAAATGTTGTAAAACATGGCAAGGTGTGAAGCATAACAAAACTACCTATCTAGGCAAGTTTAAATGAGGCCGGAAACAACAAACAACAATTCTGGAAAAATCCCCATATGCATATTTTGAATTAGCTACTGTTCTGCCCTAAAACATATTTTTAACGTTGTTAAACAGTAAAACAAAGGGCATCATGTTAATCTATGCATTTTTCCACCCCAATTACATATATAGTTTATTAAAATCGGAGCTACGGTTAATTAGTTATGAAATAAAGCATTTTACCATGGCATTTATGCAAAATTAAACAAACAGCAAGTTTAAACATTTTAAACATGGATGAAAGTTGCATATTATGAAACTTGACAGAATTCTAAACATTTTTCATATATAAAACATTTACATATGATGCATGGTTAATTAGTTATTAGATGCATGAACACTAGGGGTTTTTCTGATAAACTGCACTCTCTGGATTATTAGAAAATTCACAGAACAGGGACAAAAACATGACACGGGCCAAATCTGGTGCATGATGGGCCAACAGAGAGGAGGGGCTGGGCGGCTGCACACATCGGGCCAACAGGCCGGCTGGGGGATGTAGAGGCGCTGGGCCTTGGCGTGCTGGAAGCGACCCAGGCGCGGGTCAACGCGCGGCGGCAGCGTGCGCTCGTTCTCTGCTCGGAGGAGGACGAGGCAGAAGGCAGGGGGCGATGCAGGGGAAGCAGAGGCGCGGCGATCTCGAGCAGCAGCGGGCTCCAAGGAAGGCCGGTGAGGTGCAGACCGGGCGGATCCGGCTGGCCGGCGCCGGATCAGGGCAACGACGGCGCGGGTGGAGCTCAGGGGCGGCGTCAGTTCCCTATGGAAGAAAGACTGGGAGGGAGAGTTCAGAGAGAGAGAGGGAGAGCAGAGAAGGAAGCAAGGTGAGGGCAGGCGCGGCTTCAGTCGGCCTGCTGTTGGTCGGAGGCGACGAGGGTCGAAGACGAAGGCGCGAGCGAGCGAGGATCGAGCTCGTGCATCCGTGACGTCCTACAGGACAAAGACAACAGAGCGAGTTTGAGCGACAGAGAGAGAGAGAACTCGAGGAAGAGGGAAGGAAGCAAGGGCACGGCCTTGGGTCGGGAGGAGCTGGTCTCCATGGATGGAGGAAGCGAGGAGGCGTGACGGATGCTGGTGCCCCTGGTGGGGACGCCGGCAGCATCGGCGATGGTCAGAAACGAGGCAGAGGCGCGCACGATCGGGAGCTCCTCTCCTGATCGAGCTCGTGGATGAGGGGGTTGAGCTCTCAGGCTCTGGATCGAGAGGAGGAGCTCAGGGCCTTGGGAGCAGAGGAGGTGGCGGCTGTGGTTGGTCGGCGGCGCAAATCCAGGGAGATGGTCGGAGGCGGGAGAGGATCTGGATCGGGTGCGGCTTCGGTTGGTCTGATACTAAAAACAAGGGAAGGAGAGAGGCTGGCTGTGGGCTTGGATCCCAAGGGGGATTTGGTGGAGTGGCGGCGGCGGCTGCGGGATGGAATGGAATGGATGGATTGGACAGGCAGGGGCTAGGGTTTAGACTGTTATAAATAGCATGTGGGTTTTTGGTTAGGGGCTAATTTGGCCTGTCCGATCGTAACCGGGCGGTCGAGAATAGATAGGTTAGGGAGTCCAAGTAAGAAAATGGAGATGTTCTAGGGATGTTTGAGGATGATCCGGACACATCGGTCACGACTGAGCGGTTCGGGTTCGGGACAGTTTTGGACGCGTGCACGAGGGGGTCTGTGCACTTTACAGAGAGACTCTGGTTTAGGCAAGAGGGAAAACGAAGAACAAGGTTGGTCTTGGAACGGTCAACAAAAGCAAGGGGGGACGCGACAACTGCGAGCGGATGCAAGTTTTAAAAACAAAGACGGCAACGAGTGCCGATGCAATGCAAATGGTGACATGATGAATGCAACAAACAAGCGAAACACATGACAACGACGAAAAACATGGAAGCCGTCTGGAGCGTCGGTCTCGGGGCGTTACAAATGACTTCTCCTATAAAGAGTATGATGAATAAAAGTTGTTGAGAGTTGACAAACATAGTTTTGGTCATTGTTGCAATTAATAGGAAGTAATAAATAAAGAGAGGCTTCACATATAAATATACTATCTTGGACATCTTTTGTAATTCTGAGCACTCATTAAAATATGACATGCTAAAGGGTTGATGTTGGAAAAGGAAGACAACATAATGAGTTATGCTTTCTTGTATCCGAATAGAAGTTATATTGTCATGGATCCTCCAACATGTTGAGCTTGCTTTTCCCTCTCATGCTAGCCAAATCCTTTGCACCAAGTAGAGATACTACTTGTGCTTCCAAATATCCCTTAAACAAGTTTTGCCATGAGAGTCCAGCATACACTACAAAAAAACACTTCCGTGATGATACGTGTTTGTCACAGTACGTCGCGTTTTTTGTCATGCATGTACATCCATGACAAATTTATGACAGAATCAAGATAGTCATACCTGTGCTGTCGTAGAAGTGTTCCATGACATTACCAAAATTATCATCACGGAAGTGTCCACTTCCATGATGATAAATCACGCGTCACAGAAGTGCTTTCGTCAAGGGTGACCGACAAGTGGCATCCACCGTAACGGAACGCCGTTAAGCTATCGGGTCGGGTTTTGGATCCGATAACCCGTTAACAGCCCCGACCAATGGGGATTTTCCACGTGTAAAATCATCATTGGCTGGAGGAAACACGTGTCGGCTCACCGTTGGGACAGATGTCATCCGCTCATTGGACCGAAGGCGCCTATGATACGGCGACACGTGGCACGGCCCAACAGAGGCCCATTCCTGTGAAAAGGCCGGCCCGTTTGACTTGGTCAAAAGGTGGCGGGCCGGCCCACGGAAAGCCTGTTAACGGCCTGTTCGCATATAGCCCATTTACAGCCCGCTAACCCAGGGCCCGTTACGCCCTATCCGAATTAGGCCCAGTAGCGTCATCTGGGCCGTCCAATATGATTCAGCCCGTTTTAACTTCCGGCCCATGTGTGGCCCATGACTTCTTTCGGCCCATATGAGGACCTTTGTAACTCTTGGCCCATTAACGGCCCGTGGTGAAACTGGCCCGTAATGAACAGTGTATCACTTTATACCCATTAACGGCCCGTTATTCCATTGGGCCGTTTCCAGCCCAAGTTATCTTTCGGCCTTCTCAGGGCCCATTGATTCTTGGGCTCATTTGCAGCATTCGGTTACATACGGCCCGTTACTGTCATTTTCTGCTTGTGGGCCAAATTCAGCCCGTCGTTACAGTCGGCCCGTTTGCGGACCGTTAATACGTTGGGCCGTTTTCATGTCAAAAAAACCCGTTGGGCTGTTTTCATAGAGTTATCAAATACGGCCTATTAACGGCCCGTTATGGTCCACGAATAGTACGGCCCATGATTGGCGAAATGATGATACGCCCCGTAGAAGGCCCATGGATCCTACGGCCCGTATGAGGCCCATGGATAGTACGGCCCGTAGAAGGCCCATGGATCGTACGGCCCGTAGAAGGCCCATGGACCCTACGGCCCGTAGAAGGCCCATGGACCCTAAGGCCCGTATAGAAGGCCGATGGATCCTACGGCCGGACGAAGGCCCATGGATCATACGGCCTGCAGGAGGCCCATGGTTACAACAGTCCGTGTGTTGCCACGATTATTTTGGCCTAGTTACCAAAAATAGGCTATTGTGGCCACTAGAAAAAAACAGAAAAAGAACTGCAGTGACTACAAGCAAACAACTAAACAAGACAATAAGGAAATAAATAAGCAAGCAATTAACGCTAGCCTATTACCGCTATTACACATATTACATCCACTGGGCATCAAAGTTCGCCACCAGTGCAAATATAGGGAACAAAGCAGCACATTACATACACTGGCCGTCAAAATTGGCCACCAGTGCAAATAAACGCGGCAGCAAAACAAGAGCATAACTGAAACAACTTCAGAAGAGCTCAAGAAACGTTATCCTGGGTATCCACCATGCTGGCAATAAGCTTAGCAAGCTGATTAGCTTTGTCCTGTTTGGCGCTAAAATCCTCCAACGCTTGCTGTTGCACCAGAAAGTATGCATCTGAATGCTCCAGGGACTTCCGCAGTCCTTCCGCTTCTTGTCGCAGCACAGCTGATCGATGTCTTTCAGCTTGTAGTTGAGACTCAAGAAACCGAACTGATTCAGACAGTGAGTTTGAATAGCTTGTGCAAGCGGTAGTGGCCAGTAACTCGAACACTAAACCAAGACAGGACTTTGGGGTTGTCTCGCTGTCTTCAAGATAGTCTTCCTTAGCTGTTTTATCAGCTTTGTTGGAGACCAACAAGGATGTGTCACTATCCTGAACCTTATCTGCATTACTTCCTTTACCATTGCTTAATAAGGCACTCTTCCCCAATATTCTGTCAGCATTCTAAAAGAAGAAACAAGCAGACACATAACAAGTTTAGCATGTACTAGTATATGAAACTCATTTCGGTGAACCAGTTCATTAGTAAGGTGGACAGGATTAAACTACCAAGTCTTCTATTGCCAAGTACTAGTACATAATAAAAGCATCAAACAAACATATATCTATGTCCTATGGTCACTGCATTGTCTTGCCAAATCAAAATAGAGACACGGTTCAAATCATATCAGTTCAAGACAAAGCAGCAGTGAAAGAATACAAAGCGTGGGAAACTACACGGCACAACAAGATTTCAGATGGGTACCACGGGTCTACATGTACAACAACACTATTGGCTCTGTTGTGATGCTAGTAATGTGCATGATATGAAAGTCAACTGTATACACAATTGAAATTGAAATCAACAGAGCTATTGATAAGAGCAAACCTGTTAAAGAAACATGCGTGAACATACCTGCTGTGCCATTGGAGTTTCGATTGGATCCTTCAATTTAAAAATAAGTTTGTATGAGTAAATACAGTGATACAAGAGCAAAGCAATCATAGTTAAAAAAGGCGCGCCTAAGCGAGCGCTTAAGCGCGCCTAGGCTCTAGGCGTTGGCAAAACGCATTGCGCATAACTACGCATAATCTGTGCATAACTGCGCATAAGCATGCGCTTTGGTCAGTAAAGCGCAAGGCGGTGGCAAAACGCACAATTAACGCCTAGCGCTTTTTTGAACTATGATAGCAATGGAATCTTAAATTAGAACAGTTGTTCTTCAGGTTTAGGCACTTGTTCTACATGAACAGAGTACAGTAAGACGCAAGAATATAATACTTAAAAATAGAAAATGAGCTCATAGACCTTACCACATTCTTGGTTCGGGACCAGTACAGAACAAGGCGTTCCCAGTCATCGTCCAGTAAATGTGTCTCAGGAGAACGTAAGGGAATTTGATGAGTTTCTTTGCCGGTGAAGTACGTTTTCTTCAGGTAATTCCGATACTGCCACCAAGCATTCTTGAAGATAGCAGAGGTATTAGCACAGGTTACCTCATCCTGAGTTTCCAAATCGGTCCTTCTCTATAGAGAAAAATGGGAAAATTTGCTGTATTATAACCATCATGGAGGTAGGATGTATGGGACGAAGCAAAGTAATTGCCATGAATAACATTACTTACACATAACTCCTGGACAAACACCTGCAACTGGCATTTTCCTTCATCTTCAGTATAATATTTCCAAGATGGGAAGATACGCACATACGATTTAACAACATCAAATGCGATAGATGCTAAACTACGACTAGCTGGTTGTGCTTCCTCCACAGGAATAGGCGTACTAACTGGTGGAGTTGGGGTTCGCCGTGATAGTACTGGCCCTTTGGGCACTGGAGCTGCCTTACTAACTGCTCTTGTTTGGGAGCTCTGTGGTGGAGATGGTGCTGTGTCAACAGGAACTGGGTTACTATCGGCTGGGGTTGGGGTTAGATTGGGTGAAGCTGGTTCTCTGTCCATCGCAGTAGGGGTACAATCTGCGAGAGTTTGGGTTATGTGTGGTAGGGCTGGTTCTTGTGCATGTACAACCGGGGTGCTATCTCCACCAAGAGGTAGCACTGTTTTATTTGAAGACCGTGTTTTTAGTCCGCTAGATACTGGCATCACCCGCTCCAATTCAAATGGCTGATAAACAGGAAACATAGTTGAATGTACAGACATTGTATGAGAGACAGATGCAATAGATAGTGTGGAAAAAAGAGGGCATGAAATAGTTGACATGTATATTGTTTAACTAAAACGGATAGCATGACATAATTTCACATATATGATGTCTATCTAAACTGGATAGCATAGCATAACATAATTCAAAGATATGATGAATAACTAAACAGGATCGCATGACATAATTCACCTACATGTTATCTAAGTAATCAGGATCGCATCATTTAATTCACATATGTGATTTATATGCTAAACAGAGGGCATTCGATATGATGTCTGAACTAAGAACATGGTGTTGAATATTGTGTATATGATGTCTAAACTATGCAATGCAAGACACCGTATGCATGATATGAGCAGTATAACCGTGCCAAGTTAGAGCATACACCTCAGTGGGGGAATAGGACTGGTCATCTGTCTCTGAATCCATCTCTGAGGAGCTATCGGGACCCAACAAGAGATCTGCTTCGACAGGTAGCACTGTCTGCTCTGAAGGCCTTGTTTTCACTCCAGATTTTTCCATCTCCCACCCAAATGGCTGATTCACAGGAAGAGTAGTTTAATGTACAAACATTGTCGACAAATGGAAATGTAATGAAGAAAAGGATGGGCAAGATATCATTCAAATATATGATGCCTGGTTAAACAGGATGGCATTGCACATTTCACATATATTATGGCTGGCTAAAAGACATGAGACTGCATAATTCCCATATATGATATAGAAACTAAACAGGTGGCATTACAGAACATGTCTAAACTAAGCAGATGACATATATGATGTCAAAAGTAGGCACTGCAAGGCAACATATGCATGATATGACTAACATCATCATGCCAAGGTAGAGCAAACACCTTGGGGGTAAATAGGAGTGGTCAGCGGCGTCTGAATCCGCCTCAGAACAGATATCTTCCTCTGGATTACAATCTGGAGAGGGGTGGGGAGGGTTTGCCATTGAACCCACCATGGAGCGATGTCTGCATGACATTGTATTGCCGCGCAAAACTCTTCTCTTTTTCTCTACATGTTCAGCATGACTGTGTACAATATCTGACATGCATACGAAAAAAATATGGTGAGATTATGTAAGGAGAGCATGCAGAAATTTAGAGTGATGGTAACAACCAGTGGATCGACGTTTTTCCGTTGAACCAAAATAGCCCTAATGGATCGACGTGAATGTATAGTAATAAGTGATGCAACAAGTGTACAACCTCTTTGCCGTAGCCGTGTCGACCTCAGCATCATTGGGTTGGTCGCTGAAGCAGTTGAGGCAGAGGTGGCTGTCGGAGGTGTGGAGGAAGATCTGAGGAATCTGTAGACGGCGTCCAGGGCACTGCTCTGTTGTGATGGATCGTTCTGTCGTTGGAGCAGCTCCGGTGAGCCGTAAGACGTCAAGGCTGAAGCAGCACAAGACAGACATCGTCAATCTCAAGTGGGATTCTAATAGCATCTCCAATAGATGATGTAAAATGGATGTAAAATTAACATCACCAAAAACCACCTGACTACAACAGATGAGGTAAAAACTGTTGACTCTGAACTTAACTGTCGAAACTGAAATTTACTGTGGAATCTGAATGCTACTGTCGAAACTGAACGCAATGGTAGCAGAGAGGCACTTGACATGTAGTTTAGGGAGGGCCTGCAGTTCATCTTCAACCTGCACCCCCCTGAGCCGCCAGCCACCACCGGCCGAACCGCCGGCCCCAGCGCCGCCTCGCCGCCCCGAAACAACTCGCCACCGCCGCCCCGGCCAGCCCTCTAGGCCCCCCGCCCCCACCCTGAACCCTAAGATAGATAGTGGGGTACCTCTCCGGCGAGCCCCCGTCCCCGCTGCGGGTGGTTCTTCCTTAACTCCGGCGAGCCCCCCCAACCCCTGAAAATCGACTGACCCAAAAGTCGATTCAGTCGACTGAAGTGTGGCTTAATCGGAGCAGAGCAGCAGCACGAGCGAGGGGGAGAGCAGCAGCAGCAGCTGGGCGAGCGAGCGATCGAGCGAGAGCCGGAGCAGCAGCAGCAGCGAGCGAGCGAGCGAGAGCCGGAGCAGCAGCAGCAGATCCGGCTGGTATGGACGCCGCCGCCGAAGGGGCCTCGCACTGGGGGAGAGCCGCCGTGGAGATGTCGCCCGCGGCGCCGGCTTCAAGGTAGCCGCTCCATGGGGGTGCGGGATGGAGCACCGTCGGCGCCGGGAGGTCGAGTTAAGGAGAAGGTGCGATGCGATGAGTGTACAACCTCTTTGGTGGCGCCGAGTAGGCCTCGGCTTCGTCCGAGGAGTCGGTGAGGATGCTGCGGTTCCGGTGGAGCAGGTTAAGGCGGCGCTGTGGGGATGGAGCAGCCGCGATAGACGAGGCGATCGTCGGAGCAGCTCCTTGGAGGTGGAGGACGGGGCGGCTGAACCGGCGGGACGGCGAGATGGACGACGGATCCTCATCCGGGGAGGTGGACGAGGGACGTCGAGCTGTTGCGGTGGACGACGTCGTCGGGGAAGAGGCTCCGGCTGGGCAGCGGTGACGTGGCGGACGGAGGAGGGTGGGGTTTCGCGGCTGGAGCGGAGAGGTTATGGCGGCCTGGGATTTCGAATGGCGAAAAGGGGGCGATGGGAGGGGGTGAAGCATGACTTAGGGACGCGCTTGTCCAAAATGTAGGGTGTGTTACAAAAGTACCCCCCACCGATTTGAACTAGCGGCCCTTTCGGCTCAGGGTTAGAAGGGGGATTTCGCGTGTCGGGATTTGGCAGCTGGAGGGAGTTTTCGCGCGCGTTGTAATTTCGGGATAGCAAGGCGCGGGTTGTGAAGGCGCCAGTTTTGGGAGCACGATATCTGAATTTTCGGGATATAACAAGACGCGGGTTGAATTTTAGGGACAAGCCTAACGTGTAGTAATATTGTACTTGTACGTACCAAATCAATTCGCACTTCCCTCAACCAAAAAGAAAACGAAAAAAATAAAACTATTCACACCACACAAAGAGAGAGTCTTGCCCCGTTTTACTATACAAATGCTATTCAAAGCTACTCCCTCCTTCCATCTATATAGGGCCTAATGCGTTTTTCGATGCTAACTTTGACCAAATATTAGAGCAATGATATATGACATGCAACTTACACAAAGCACACCGTTAAATTCGTCTGTGAAAGGTTCTTTCAATGATATAATTTTCACATTGTGCATGTCATGTACTATTAATCTTGTCAATAGTCAAAGGCGGTCTTAAAAATCTCATTACGCCCTATATAGATGGAAGGAGGGAGTATGAATCCATGTTATGTCCGATTAAATTTTTTCGCTTGCTGTATAATGCATGTAACCTACTCATACCAACATTTTAGTGCATTCCAAATGTCTATACTACCGCTGCAATTCGAACTAAATTTGAATTCGTTTCTCTATTTCAATAAGAATCTACAATCATGATTGTTGCCAACTTCAACCATCATAGTTTCCTTGCTATCCGCCAGATATAAATCGGACGGCCTATAATGCAGGATGGCAGGCACACCATCATCAACAACTCCGTTTTTTATAAGAGTAGAGATAAAATATATTAAATGTAGTATAACATGTTCATAACCACACCATGTGTATCACCGTTATATATATTCACACATGCGTCGGTTTGAAACACTATGATAAATTCTTCAAATATCCGAATTCGCTTTTTATAATGAAGTATATATGATCTCTATTCGTCTTTTACACCCACACAACCCTCTTATCTTTGTAGCTAGCGCTAACTTTCTCTTGTGCATGCACACGCCCGCATCCCTCTCACCCTCCCTCAGCATTCTCTAGCTCCATCGCGCAAATTCGTCTTTTCACTTTAGGTCGTTCACCCACGGTGTGTGTAGGCCCCCCAGCTCCTTCTTTACGGCACACATCGATCGATATGCCTCTCTAGCCAGGTGTGCCTAGCACAAACACAAGCTTCCCCTCTTCTCTTGTCACCGTCCATGCCTCACTCCCACCACTCTTTTCATCGTTCTCGTACTCGCACACTCCTCCCCCCTCGATATAGTATGCCTCTCGTACCACCTCCTACATGCATCCCTCTCTCTCTATCCTTCTCCTCGTGCCTCATTTGCTTCTAACACACACATGCATGTATACCGATCGATCTCCCAACATATACCTAGATCGACTTTAACTACCCCCCCATCGATCGACGTACCTCACAAGTTATGTCTCTCCTTTCTCTAACAAAGGGCGATTGATCTTCCTATGTAGTTACGTCTGCTTACCACAGCCACATCGTCCCCCCTCATCATTCGTGCATGCCTCCTGACCCGTCTCTCACACGCACGTGCACAGACAACAAGCAGCCATCTCCTCTCTTATTGATATTGCGGGCGTGCCCTCCGTTTGTCTAGCAAGCCTATCCCACCATTTGTTAGAAGCAACTCCACTACCACCCCCTCCAACACTCTAGCTCTGTCTCTCTCCCAACCTTATTCCTCTCCTGCACATATGCATGGATGCCGATCGATCTCCCTTAATACATGAGGCAGATCGATCTCCTTAATACATGAGGTAGGCCTCTCTCCTCCTCCACACATATACCAGCCATTGTACCTCTATAGTTAATTGGGCCTCCCTCTTCCCCCACCACACACCGATAGTCGAGCGCTGCAGGTAGGTATCCATGCCACAGAGACAAACTGCACATGTCCCATCTCACGTTCCAGTAGGCCAGCCACTCTATATCTTTGACGTGGGCACACACAAATTCGATGGCACTCTTTATCGATCGCGCGCGCACACACACACACACATCATCCCTCTCTTCGATTCTATGGACACCTCAAGCCGATGATACCTCCACTCTCTTCTCGTGGATCGCCCCCTCTATATATATGTTATATCCAGGACTCTATTTCACACACATTGCATATGTTACATTTTTTGATTGACCCCCCCCCCAAAAAAACTCTCAAGAACCCACACACTATATCTCTCTAGGTTTGTATCTCTCTCACACAACCCCACGTAGGTGGTGTACGTATACAAGAAGAGAATAGGTGCACCGTGCACGTACTCACGCTTCGTGCCCAGCCACACCCGCGCGGGTACACGGTGGAGCTCATTTCTTTACGAAATGGCAGCCCACGTGCTAATTTGAACGCCTGTAGCGGTTGTTTACCTAGGGAGGTCGTGTACCACGCGTGCACGAAACAAAGTTCGACTTGACGCGTTGCCGCGTTATTTTTAAATAAAGTTATAGCGCTCAATGGCACGTACACAGAATATAAAACGATTTTTATGGAGAAAAAGGTAGTCCGCTCACTATATACAATGGAGCCTGCCTGCCTGGTTTGTCGCTCTTCAGAGTATCTCACACAAGGCTGCGGTGGCCTCTCTCTCTCTCTCACCGTTGGTCACTGATCCGGCCGCATCCCGTCCGCCGGGGGAAAGGGAGTGCGGTGGCCTCTCTCTCTCTCACCGTTGGTCACTGATCCGGCCGCATCCCGTCCGCCGGGGGAAAGGGAGTGCGGTGGCCTCTCTCTCTCTCACCGTTGGTCACTGATCCGGCCGCATCCCGTCCGCCGGGGGAAAGGGAGGAAGTGCATCGTTTCTCCGTTTGACGGCGCCGAGGCAGCACGTCCCGATCTGCGGTACACGCCGTTCTCTCTGACCAAGCTCCGGCGCGGCAGGGCCTACGCCACCTGCTCGCAGATTCCGCCCGCCGCCGCTCACCTAGTTACATCCCGACGACCTCCAGGTATCCCCTCCGGCCTTGCTCCACTGCCCGTCTTCCCACGTCGCTGCATGTGGATCTTCCATAGTTCTTTGCCCAAAACGTAGCTCGTCCGGCGTACTTTCCATATTGCATTCTCGTCCTCACACCGTTTTAGACAAACACAACCGTGTTGTTATCTTCCCTTAGGACAAGGAATATGCTTCTTTTTTGTCGTCGCATGTGTCATCAACTGTTATTGGCCAGTAATTGTTTCCTTTCTACTCGTTGCTATTGCGACCTTTTGGTGAACTGCACAAATCACTTTTTTCTTAAGAGTGTTTTGTGCAGTTGTACTAAAATGTCACACGGGCAACGTCTCTACATTTCAGTGCGACTGCACAAAGGGAGATTGGTTTTGCTCTATCCTCCTCATCCAACTCCGAGCCTAATCTTCTCCAACTAGTTAGTCTTAAGAGAGACTGCAAAGGTGACCGGCTTCTATTTGTGTGTTTATTGTTTCATCAGCAGTCCTCTATTATCGTAATCACACTTAATATCTTTGGAACAGGGACGCTCAGCTCTATTTTAGTGGAACTGCACAAAATGATCGGAATGTTGCATGCTCCAGACAGCTACTTTTTTCCCAACATGCCTTGTTGATTTAGACAGAGCTGGGGGGACGTTGCTGCCAATGAAAGCATGGATCAATTTTAATTTAACACCTTCTCACAACTCTGTCTTCAGTTGTGATGTAATTATTAGCTCTGATCTGCTAATAATTGACATGCATTAGCAAGGAAGTTAGTTTTTTATTGTTTCCGAAAGAGCATCGATGGCAAGACACGCGAAACAAAAGCTGAAAGCTCACACCATTGTACAATTTCATGTCGCTGGAAAATTATTTGTATAGTACGTCAATTATGTAAACAAATGATGGAAGCTTGATAGCATTGCCAGAAGCCTCTTCATCATCCGGGTCCATGTGCCATGCACAAAATTATACTCCTTCGTTCCTAAATATTTGTCTTTTTACAAATTTCAAACGGGCATATTTTAGAGTGTAGATTCACTCATTTTGCTTCGTATGTGTACTCCCTCCGTTCCTAAATATTCTATTCGTCTTTCTAGAGATTTCAACAAGTGACTACATACGGAGCAAAATGAGTGAATCTACACTCTAAAATATGTCTATATACATCCGTATGTGCCAGTCCATTTGAAATCTCTAAAAAGACAAATATTTGAGTAGTCACTCGTTGAAATCTCTAGAAAGACAAATACTCCGGAGTATATTTAAGAACCGAGGGGGTAGTGCACAACCGCATGGGAGACTCAGCCCGGTCGTTGCGCCGCATTAATAGTGAGTAATGAGCAGTCAAATCATAAGCCCCACCTTTCCCACTGTAAGTTGCTCTGAAGAAGCAACCATCAATACGCTCTTCTTTGAATCCGCTCATACTACTCCATCCGTCACTGTTTATACAGCGCGCTTCAGAAAAAAGAAAAAAAATCTGTGGGACCAAGGCGACTAGCGATCGGCCTGAAAAATAGCATTGGTAGTTATAGCACGGCGTCTATTACTAGAGGGAATAATGCGTACACACATGCATGCAGTGCTTCCACCCCGGGTACACACATGCATGCACTTACTCCACTCCGTAGTAGTACAGTACATGGAGAGAAAATTGTGGACTTGATTGCGGTTACCACGCCCTAATTAATTGAGCATTAAACCAAACGCGTCTAAAGTCTCTCTGGTGGTGGAAATGCATTGAGAGAAATGCATCATAATGAAGCGCGCCCTGTAAACTGTGACGGAGGGAGGAGTAGTATGAAGGTGCAAAACCAAGTACGCGTATGGCCAGTCGGTCAACGCACCTCCTCTTGGCATATCACTGACATGTGGGACAGGAGTGTGAGCAAACCGATCTCAATTGACGGCAAAGAGCCAACCCGCCGTTCCTTGAGAGAGACGAGGAGCGAGAACACACAGACGGGCTCGCACGGAGGCCAAGATATATTCGAGCATGGTTGGTTGATCGATATCATTCATTACATGTTGGGCTGCCGTTTTCCGCCCTTCTCCGGAATAAACGTGTACTTTATCAGAGATAAAAAAATAAGAGTACAGACGCTCCACCATGCGGTTCTAGTAGTAGTACTACTCGTACTACTGCGCTTGGCTCTTCGCCTCTTCGTGAAGTCGAACAATGATGGTACTCCGCATGTTGGGTACTACAGTGTATGCCTCTGACAATCTGACACCGAATGGACTGATGCATGTCCACCGAGGGTAGGTTGCATTAGTCAAAAGGCGTAAGCGAGCTTCACCTTGTCCTGCAAGCTTCTCCTCGTTCTGCGAGTTGACGGGACACACCAAAAAGTAGTGCTAGTCCATACTCCCTCCTTTCCGGTTAATATGGCTTAATCTTTTTTGCGGGTAAATGAGAGAGCTTTATTCATATATAAGCATTCTTAGGACGATCAGCCAAGACACTGGTCACTAGGAAGCGAGGTACCCCGCAAAAAAAGAAGTAGGAAGCGAGGTGTTTCATCAAGCCAGCTCTCGGCCACATTCAAAGTGCAGCAAGCACGGTTCGCACGAAGATGCGCCGCAAGGTTTGCTGACCTGTTTACATGCTGAATAACAAAAAAAGAGGAAATATTACCGAGCGCTACTATTTGTAACAGGATATGAGCCAGAATTAAGCGAGAATTGTGGCGAGTGTTCCATGCAATCAACTTCCATTATCACATGCGAGAACCCTCTAAGAGAACCAAATGTGTTGAAGATTGCTTTATCACATTTTAAAATTATAATAAGAGTGCAGACGCTCCTCCATCCGGTTCCTAGTACTAGTATAGTACGTACCTTTATAGACTATAGTAGTAGTACTAGTAAACTTTGCGCTTGGCTGTTCGCCTATTCGGGAAGTCGAACAATAATAGCACTAGTAGTATAGTGTATGCTTCTGGCAATCTGACACCGAATTAACTGTTGCACGTCCACCGCCTGAGCGAGGGAGAGCTTGCATTAGTCAAAAGTTTCTCCTTGTCCTGCGAGCCACCGCGCGCAAGCTTCTCCCGTCCTGCAACCTTCTCCTCGTTCGGCAAGTTGACGGGACACAGCAAAGTAATGCTAGTCCATACTGCCTCCTCTCCGGTTAATATGGCTTAATTTCAAACGAGATAAATACACTGTCTGTCACTGTATATTTGTAAAAATACGGTCAGTGGACTTCATAATACGCTCATTGCGCTCAATATATATATTTTCCGGTGTTTATACGGTCACTAGCTCACCCTGACTGAGTATGTGTGTGCATGCACGTGTAGGTTGAGCACTTGAGCGTGACCGTGTGTGTTCCGTCGTGTGCTCGGACATGCATGCATTAGGGCGTCGCGCGCGTTTTTGCGTCCATGTGTACGTGTGACTGTTGCATACACGTAGGGGGAGTACGTGTAGGGGCCACTAAGGAGCAGTCAAATCACACAGTAAGTTAGTCGGAAGAAGCAACCATCATTTCACTCTTGAATGACACGTACGCAATATAAAATGGTTGATATGGAGAGAAAAAGAAAACCACTATATATACACTAGCAGGAGCCTAAGCTACAAGCCTGCTTGCTTAGGTTGCTCTCTTCACAAGCATAGAACGACGGGCCTGATCCCGCAGCTGGGGGAAGGGAACAATGTTCTGCGTAGACGCGGTCGACATCGGCGAGGGAGAAAACCCACAGTCGGTGCGTCCCAATCGGGGGTCACCGCGGTATGGGCCGATGCCGCGTCCCAACCGCCCTTCTAGCTACAGCCCGACGTCCCAGGTAGTCCATCTTCCTTTTGGAGCCGGCTTGCTCCACTGCCGTAGCTCCATCTCCATGTCGATCTTTCTCTACTTCTACCGGCTTCTACTTGTGATGAGTTTATGTCTCATGAACTAGTGCCAGTACTATTATTCTAATCACACTTCTTCAATATCTTTGCCATCAGGGATGCTCAGGTCGATTTTAGTGGAACTGCACAAAAGCATCGTATGATCCGAGGGTGCCAGCCGTCTTTCTTTCGACAGGTTCTACTTGGCCAGGAAATTAAATCATGTTTAGGGTTTAGGGTTTAAGTCGTAGTGACCCCATCAGTAGTTTTTCTTTCGTACACGCTCTCACAACTTTTTTCTTTAGTTGTGAAGTAAATATTGGCTATGATCTGTGAATCATTGAGATGCATCAGCATGCGTGTTAGTTTTCCTTTGTATTTGATGGAATGTTGTAACGGGGCAACCTTGGAATAGGAATGAAAATGGAGTGGAAAGTTTCCGGAGAAAAAATGGAAACGGAGAGAAACCAACGTTTCGTTTCGTTGGATCGCTTCATCGAGCAAAACCAACGTTTAAATCACGTCTGTCATGTTCGTGTCTCACCCTCCTCCACGGCTCGACCCCACACGGTCGCTCGGCATGCCACTCACCGCAAACCGAGTATACGATAACTTTCCCGCCTGCTTGTCGATGGATCGCGCCATGGAGTACTAGCACTACTGGAAGAGATTGATGAGTTGGGGGAGGACAGCTGGCTGTAGCACGGACTCCCAAGAACTTTTTACATGCATGTTGTAGCCGGCTATTGCGACCTTTGAACGCGGAGCAGTCGCGTGCACCCGGAAGCGGCGCGGGCGACGCTCTCTCGGCCAGCGTGCCGCTTCAATGTCGGCGCCAGTGAGAGGTCGCGTCCGCTCTGGCCGGGCATGAATGCGGCACTGGCCGTTTCGGGCGGGAAGCACGCGCGGGTGATGAAGAGGGTTCGGGTTGGTCAGGACCGGCCGTGGCAGCGGTCCGGACGTGCGCAAACAAGAGATGTTGTACGTTAATATTGCTGCGTATATAATTAACAACGTAAATAATGTGCCAGTTGGGCAAATATGATTGGGGATGGAGATGGAAATGGAATTTTACGTAAACACGGATATGCATGTCTATGTCTATGTGTGTGTGCGCGACGACTCTCGCGACCTGGAAGTGGGGGCGTGTTTTTGATCGAGTTTTATTTCTTGCTACGTTAGAAAATCAGTTTGTCTAATTCACATCTAGATGTTATTTAAGGATATCACATCTAAGCTCCCACAAGTATATAATGTAGCAACAAGAAACAAAAAAAACTAGGAAAAAAATAGACCACAAACAGAGTGGACATCAACTTAGATGTGACATAACTATGTCACATCTAGATGTGTCCTAGACAGACCCTTAAAAAATTGTCCGCCAGTTTTCGTTTCTTTTTTCCGGGAACACGCGTATTCTATTTAAAACCACTGCTATGGAGAGATTTTTTTACTCCATTATAGCCTCTTGTTTGATAGAGTTTCTCGCATCTCACTCTCTCACCCTCTCCATATATGTTAGACGCTGGAGGCTCAGCGTTCATTTGCTAGGGTTTGGTATATTCACAGTCTCTCACCCTCTGTCTTCACCAGATCTAAACAAGACTGTGTTGGCCTCTTGTCTCTCTCTCCCCCTCACAGCTGGTGAAGGAGGCGTCCGTATCCCGTCGCACCGGGAAGGGGAGGAGGTGCAGCGTTCACTCTATCACCTTCGGCGAGGGAGGCAATCCACTGCCGGCTGCGCTGTTCTCTTTCACCCAGCGCCTGTGCGGGAGGGCCACCGACCCCTTCTTCCTCACTGCCGTACGTAGTGTGGGCAGATCCGGCCTCCCGCCGCACGCCTTGCCACATCCCGACGACCCTAAGGTATAAGTTTCTTTGAAACCATCGTTGCTCTAGTTGCATGTGGATCTTTTTCGATCTGCAGTCGAATCTAGGTCTTGGTTCAAAGAGGAAAGAAGGGTGTGGTGGGCTGGAGCAAGAATCTAGGACGTGGTTCAATGAGGAAAGGAGGGGCGGAAAGTAGTATAGACTAGCTATCCAGCCGCTTTGTAGGTCGAAAAGGGAAAAAGGGGGTAACCCAGTACACACATCTGTAAGGAACCGATCTCTTTGTTGAAAAGGGAAAGAAACTGGGGGGTCGGGTAGTTTGTGCAGGACTAGATTTGCTGCCCTCACATAGGAAGAAGGTTCAAAGAGAACAAATATGGGACCAGCGCATATATGCTGCTTGGCTACATACTCTGCATCACCCATTTACACGTGCGGACGCACATGGTGCTGGCATGTCCCATGGAGCTATTTTGCTGTTGTTAATCTAAGAATGCCGCCGGAAAATTGAAGCAATGCCACTGTTAAAAGTAAATTACATTTTTTAACGAATGTTGTTTCAAGAGAATGTCTCTGTTAATATGAATCAATGCAACCGCTTTAGAAATGCTACTATCCTACTTTGTTTTCCATCCAAGATAAGTTAGATGCTTCTTTCTGTCACCGTTTGTTTCATCCTCCTTTATCGGCAAGTAATTGTTTCCTTTTTTGCCTCTGTTAAAACAGGGCTATCGATTCAACTTGTTGCTATTGCGACATTTTGCTTCGCTACTCGAAACACTTATGTTTTAAGAGTGTTTTGTGCAGTTCAACTTGAATGTCACACCGGTGACTTTGCTTAATTTTGGTGGAACTGCACAAAAGGAGATCAAGATTCGTATTTTATCTTTGTCCGTCTCATGAAAGGTCAGTACAGGCCTTCATCCACATGATTGTGCAGTGTGCTTTGAGATGTTGTGCTACTTGTATTGGTACTATTTTAAATAAATGTTGAATTGAAGCTATTGTATTGCTGTCTTTTCCCATTAAGTAGTGAACAAAAATGGGACCAACCCAGACATGATGCTTGTTGCTTTGTTACAACAAACTCTGCATCACCCCCTTTATAAGTAGATGGAAGCACATACTGTTGTTGCACCCACTCTCCCCTGGAACTGTTTATGCTTTTCGTTAATCTAATGCCGCTGGTAAAATTAAGCAATGCCACTCTCAGAATTAATTAACTACTGAATCTTAGTTCAAAACTGCAACACTTGTTAGGAATGGTACTATCCTGGTTCTTTCTACATGTTTAACCAAGGTATTGTTAAGATAATGTCTCTGTTAAAATGAATCAGTTGCATTGTTTTAGGAATGGTACTTTTCTGCTTTGTCGTTCTTTATACATGTTGAAACAAGGCATTGTTAAGATAATTTCTCAGTCAATATGAATGAATCACACTGATGGAGAATTGCTACTCTCCTGCTTTGTTTCCCATTAAGATAAAGTAGATCAGTGGATGCTTTTCTTCTGGGAGTACAAGTCATCAACCATTATTTCTCAGTAATTGTTTCCCTTATACCTATTGTTGCTTACAGGGATATCAAAATTAAAGCTCGGTTTTATTCAGACTTTGATTTTAGTTCAACTGCACAAAAGGAGCCAATGTGTCCAAGGCAAACTGCTGCATTACTGGGTCCAGTTGGTCGTTCCACTTTGTAGAAAGAAGCTGTCACTGATTGCGCTACATTACAGAAGGAATGACCGAGAAGCTTTACAGAGTATTATTAGACACCGGTGACATGACTAGTCTGCAGAGACCATTGGCAATTTAACAACACGTGGAGTGCCCTGGGCAAAAAGTGCCCAAACAAGTACAAGAAGCTACGACAGGACTCCACGATCATAGGCATTACATATTTTGAATGGGAAAAGCTTGTCAAAGTTTAATCATTGATGTTAGCAGAAGACGTTAGTTTAATATATTGGAATTGGAAAACCTTGTCAAAATTTGCTCATTGATGTTAGCCAGAAGACATGCCATTTGATATTTTTGAGTGGGACGCCCTTGCTGTGAGCAGCGTCGAGTGTTTTTTCCTATTCCCGTGTTCAGTTTAGAAGTAAATAGTTACTCTGCTGAGATATTCCTGTGTTAAGAGTTTGTTCTGAATATTGTCTATGTAATGCCAGGCCTTGTGTTTGATTGCAAAGTTGAGCTTGGAATGTTGTGGCATGCGGCATCACGAGCTGTTCACCGTGCCTCCTGAGAATAATGCTTCGTATTGTTTTGCATGTCGATCTAATGCCAGTGGTTTGCTTGTTAAGAAGATCATCCTCTTCTGTTGTTTCCGTGCTTAAGAAGTTCATCGTCTGATGTTTCATTCATAGCCTATACGACAAGTCGGGTAGGTTAGACGTGAAACCATATGATCTTCCGACCAACTCATGATATTAGGCCGTGATTGGATCATCGTTTTCCAACCAAAACCGCTTGTAAAACTGACGCTTGTAAATTAAAGCAGATGGTCTCGGGCGAAGGCGCTTGGTTGGTCGATTTCGACTAGTAAAATATCGGAAGTACTTCACACACGATAAAAACGTTGAACGACACTTGGACGATTGCTAATCCAGCAGTTAGCTGCTGTTTCAGCCTTGCCCATGGATGGCATGATACGCACGTCGTGCATGTATCGTCTGGTAATGTCGTCCATATAGCAGTGCTCATAAAATATACACTGGTCTCTCAAATTACACGCGTAACCCGCCGGTTTTACTTACAGACCTCGGGCCCTCGGTTTCATTACACCTGTATTTTACGCGTTGTTTCCGATGACGAGTAAATTACACTTGTATGTTAATACAGGTTTGAAATAAACCAGAGCTCCCAAGTGCAGCCTTACCGTTTCATGCCGTCTCAGTTTCTCGAAGGTGCTCATAGGTGTCCGATGATCCTGGCTTCCTGAATGAGCAGCGGGCGCTGTATCAGACCATCCGTAGGGGCCCGCGAGGCCCTCTCCGTTGTCCTTCGAGTTGTTGCGCTCGCCGTGGCTCCGAGCATTGTTAACATCATCAACGAACATGAGGATTCAGGAGATGACTTTATTTTGACTGGATGACACTAGGGACCCAGTAGGGCCATAGCCGTACATACGCAAGTGCCTCCTTATTATGTACAACTATATTTTTTTTGCTTTCTCCTGGTTTCCTGACATCACGGCCCCACACCATTGTCAACCTATGTAGTCAATATAAACGAGAGAATTGCACAAGGTGCGGCCGACAGCTGGGACCAAGTAGCTGGAGCAGTATTTGTGTTTTTGAGGCGTGAGCACTGCAGAGTTTTTCTTGGTGATGATTTCGTTGTTGTTCAGAGGAGAGCAGGGTATTAACTGGGCGGGCTGTGGCCCGTCTAGCCCAGGCCAGATATCCAGCCCAGAAACTAATTTTTTCAAGTTGAAAATGGCTAGCCCAGCTATACGTCTTTTTGAGGAATACCCAGGCAAGGTCAACTTGTTATTCTCCACCCCGCTGGGCTGCAAATCTTTCCTAGGAGGGATGCATTAGGCTTAACAGGAAAATGGGCTTTAAAAAATAATAAATGGGATGTAATTATGAAAACTGGGCAGTAACTATAAAAAATGCACCAAACACGAAATTAGTTTATAAAATATTATTTATGCATTTTGAAAATCTTAAATTTTCATTGTTGCGTGCGCAATGTTTCGTTGGATTTTTACGTAATACAAATTTATATTTAATCTGACTAGAAATTTCGGGATAAAAATATTTCGGATCCCATCAAAATGTGGGAAATTTTATTGAATTCTGTCTTCAACGGTTGGTTGAAATTATTAATCGTTGTCCGAACTAGAAAATGGGCTGTACTTTTAATAAACTGTAAATGGGCTGTTGTAAATTCCATTAGAATTCAAAAATGGGTTGTACATTCTTACAAAATGCAAATGGGCTATAAGTTCTCTGCCACACACTTGTGGGCCAACTAAGTGACGCGTCCCCTAAAAAAAATAAGTTGACGCGTATGCAAGGCTTTGTCAACTTATTATAGTCAACACACGGTTCTAGCAGCAGTGGCCGTTGGATGTCTATCCAACGGATGTCGTGCTTCTTCTTCAATCTCGGATATTCTTAGCTTCGGCCACCCAAAAAATGATTCCTCCCCCTGACATCTGGGGCGCACCGTTTCGGAGGCTGACCTGTGGGCCTACTAAGTTGGAGCGTTACTAAGGGCTTTGTCAACTTAGTCAATATAAACGATTCTAGCTTTAGTGACCGTACGATGTCCATCCAACGGCCATAGTGCTTCTTCAACCTCTGGTCTTCTTGGTCCAGCCGCCCAAAGCAGCGCCGGTCGTGCCGCCTGCTCCTGCCTCCCGTGGCCGGCTATGCTGCCGCGGAGGCCTCACCGCCCCCATACTACTCCCACCACTGGCCAGGCCATCCCTCCACTCACCCACACCCCCTGTTATTCTACGGCGACGACAGCCGCACACCGCAGCCGAACCAGTGAACCCTCGTACTCCTCTCCGCGCGGGGTTCCACTGCTGCGTCTTCCCCGGCTCTGCGTCGTCCCCTTCCTAGGCCTCGCCGTCGTCCACCGCCCTGGTGCTCTCGGCGCGGCGTGGTCAACGTGGTCAACGACCGACTTCCATCGGAAGAGTACTGTACGTGGAGAGACTGACAACTGGGTCCATGGCGGCCGCAAGGAAGTGCCTCCTTATTATGCGCAAAATAATTATTCCTCCACCTGACAGCGGGGACCAACCGGACGAGCCACCTTATTTCATGAAAAAAACATTTCCCCCCTGACTGCTGGGACCCACCGGACGGGCCACCGTATTTCGCGAAAAAACGTTCCCCCCACTGTCAGCTCGGACCCACCGGAAGTGCCTCCTTATTGCGCACAAAAAAATGAATACTCCCCCTGCTAGCTGGGACCCACCTTGGTGGGAGGCTGACTTGTGGGCCTACTAAGTTGACGTGGACGGAGGGCTTTGTCAACTTAGTCAATACTCGAGTGACCGTATGATGTCCATCCAACGGCCATAGTGCTTCTTCAACCTCTGGTCTTCTTGCTCCAGCCGCCCAAAGCAGCACCGGTCATGCCGCCTGCTCCTGCCTCCCGTGGCCGGCTGTGCTACCGCGGAGGCCTCACCGCCCCCATACTACTCCCACCACTGGCCAGGCAATCCCTCCACTCACCCACACCCCCTGTTATTCTACGGCGACGGCAGCCTCACACCGCAGCCGAACCAGTGAACGCTCGTACTCCTCTCCGCGTGGGCATCCACTGCCCCGTCTTGCCCGGCTCCACGTCGTCCCCTTCCTAGGCCTCGCCATCGTCCATCGCCGTGGTGCTCTTGGCGCGGAGTGGTCAATGTGGTCAACGACCGACTTCCATCAGAAGAGTACTGTATGTGGAGAGGCTGACAGCTGGGTCCACGGCAGCCGCAAGGAAGTGCCTCCTTATTACGTGGAAAATAATTATTCCTCCACCTGACAGCGGGGACCCACCGGACGGGCCACCAGTATTTTGCGAAAAAAATCATTTCCCCCTGACTGCTGGGACCCACCGGACGGGCCACCGTATTTCGCGAAAAAACGTTCCCCCCGCTGTCAGCTCGGACCCACCGGAAGTGCCTCCTTATTACGCACAAAAAAATGAATACTCCCGCGGCTAGCTTGGACCCACCTTGGTGGGAAGCTGACTTGTGGGCCTACTAAGTTGACGGGGACGAAGGGCTTTGTCAACTTAGTCAATATGAACGATTCTAGCTCCAGTGACCGTACGATGTCCATCCAATGGCCGTAGTGCTTCTTCAACCTCTGGTCTTCTTGCTCCAGCCGCCCAAAGCAGTGCCGGTCGTGCCGCATGCTCCTGCCTCCCGTGGCCGGCTGTGCTGCCGCAGAGGCCTCACCGCCCCCTACTATTCCCACCGCTGGGCAGGCCATGCGGCGACGGCAACCTCACACCGCAGCCGAACCAGTGAACCCTCGTACTCCTCTTCGCGCGGGCTTCCACTGCCGCGTCTTCCCCGGCTCCGCGTTGTCCCCTTCCTAGGCCTCGCCGTCGTCCACCGCCGTGGTGCTCTCCGCGCGGCGTGGTCAACGTGGTCAAGGAACGACTTCCATCGGAAGAGTACTGTACGTGGAGAGGCTGACAACTGGGTCCACGGCCACAACCCAGTTTTTTTGTGATTTGCCAAGTAAGTCACTTTGTCAGGCCTGTTGGGCTGCAAATCTTTCAAGACAAGGAGAGCTTTCATTCGACTGGCCGAGAAAATGGCCCATCAGTAATGAGAAATGGGTTGTACATTTTTAAAACACATCAAACCGGCAATTAGTTTCAAATATCTTTTTTCATTTCAAGATTTTAAATTACATTAATTTTTATGTGTGGAGAATTTGTTGGATTTTGTATTGATATACATTTATTTTTAAAATCAGTTTGAGTGTGAGTCGAAATTTCAGGATTAAAAACAGTTCGAACCGCACCGAAATATGCAAAATTTTGTACCGTGGCCACAATATGGGCTGTAATGCTAACAAAAAGAATATGGGCTCCAAAAAAACCTTAAGAATTAGCAAATGGGCTGTAAATTATTAAAAATAATGGCAGATGGGCTGTATGCTGTTTTCCACAGATTTGAGGCTTTCCTAAAAAAAGGTTGACGCACAAGCCCTGACTGTTGGATGTCCATCCAACGGCCGTCGTGCTTCTTCAATCTCTGCTCTTCCCGCTCCAGCCGCTCAAACAAGCGCCGGCAGGACTGCCTGCTCCCTCCTCCCCGCGGCCGGCTGTGCTGCCGCGCAGGCCTCACTGCCCCACCGTACTCCCATCGCTGGCCTAGCCATCCCTCTACTCACCCACACCTGCTGTTATTCTCCGACGACGGCAGACGAACCAGTAAACCCTCGTACAGTCGTACTCCCCTCCGCGTGGGAAACAACTGCCGAGTCTTCCCTGCCTCCGTGTCGTCCCCTTCCTAGGCCTCGCCGTCGTCCACCGCCGTGGTGCTCTCGGCGCGGCGTGGTCAATGTGGTCAACGACCGACTTCCATCGGAAGAGTACTGTGCGTGGAGACGCTGACAGCTGGGTCCACGGCCGCAGCAAGGAAGTGCCTCCTTATTACGCGCAAAATAATTATTCCTCGACCTGACAACGGGGACCCACCGGACGGGCCATCGTATTTCGCGAAAAAATGTTTCCCCCCTGACTGCTGGGACCCACCAGCTACACCTTCGCACGCAAGGAAGTGCGTCCGGGCAAAAAAAAACGATTCGCCCCCCCTGACTGCTGAGACCCACCAGCTACATCTTCGCACGCAAGGAAGTGCCTGACAGTCGGGACCCACCTGGTTGAAGCGTACGTAGCGTTGTCATTCTGGTCGCGAACGTGTACGTACATATATACTAGTGGATGTAGAGGCGCGCACGTATCGTAGTAGAGGCACACACGTAGCATGTACACGTACGTACAGCGGCCAGGGTGCAAGAAAGAAAATACGGCCACGTATGTGTACATACGGGCGGGGTCTCGAACGCCTACTCGCGCATACGTACGGCGAGGGCTCGTTGATATGGCTGGGTCGGAACGGAGAAACAACATCGTCATCGTGTTCATGGGGAGGCAACGGAATGCGTCGTGTTCATGGGGAGGCAACGGAATGCGTCATGTTCATCGGGAGGCAACGGAACGCGTGGGAGCCAACCGGCTGGGTCGGAACAGAATGCGTGGTCGTGTTCATCGGGAGGGCTTGGACGGAACAGGCGATGGAAACGAGGCCTGGCGTACCGCAGAACGGAGGAAACGGCCTTGTGTTCGACCGGCCACATTCGAAAAGGGATCCTGTTCATCGAGAGGGGTCTGGCGTATCGCAAAACGGAGGAAACGGACCTCCTACGGTCAAAATGGGGGTCCTGTTGATCAGGAGGGGTGTGGCGTACCGCAAAACGGAGGAAACGGACCTCCTACGGTCGAAACAGGGGTCCTGTTGATCGGGAGGGGTGTGGCGTACCGCAAAACGGAGGAAACGGACCTCCTACGGTCGAAACAGGGGTCCTGTTGATCGGGAGGGGTGTGGCGTACCGCAAAACGGACGAAACGGACCTCCTACGGTCGAAACGGGGGTCATGTTCATCGGGAG